>NC_071996.2:109802575-110105606 GCF_028885655.2 Pongo abelii | reverse complement strand
TTACAGGTGTGAGCCACCACACCTGGCTAAAAAATTACTTCATTGAGTTTATACGTCAGAAGTGTACACTCTTAAAACATAAATGGTTAACAAGCTAATCCTTCCTTCCTTACATTTGGCACCATTTCAGTGACATTAAACAGGATACTGACATTCTTGCTTTAGACTAAAAATGGCTCCCTCCATCCAATTTTAACCTTCTTCCAATCCATTTTCCACTCATTCAGTGATCTAAAATACAAATTTGAGCACGTCAACCCATTGCTTAAAATTCTTCAACGGATTCCCATTGCCTACAGGATAAATGCATACTCCTTAGCTAGCTGTAAGAGGCTCTTTATGATATGGTTTCTATTTTTCTAGCCTCTTGTTCTGCCCCTAAGCCTCTTGCCCCTCACTCCTCTCCTTTGATCACCATGTACAAAACTTGTTCCCACCCACTCAAACATACAACTCCATCATTCTGTGTTTCAGCTACACCAAACTACTTTCAGCTCTTCAAATATGCCAAACTTTTCCTCTGGGAACGGTAGGGCATACAATCCTCTCTACTTGAAACACCATCCCCTTCACTATCATTCTGCTCATCAGTTTAGGCATCATCCACTGGGCCTGAATCCCAATTCTACCATGGACTAAATTCTCTTCCTTCCCCTTCCCTTCTCTCCTTCTTCAACTACCCAGCCTTTCTTTGTATATCTTGCATCTCTCCTCATTTTAGCTTCTTCACCACTACTCAACCCTGGGGATGGTAAATGGGGAAGGCTTTCATAAATTTCCATAGCAAAAGGAAGAAAATAACTAGCTAACTTAAGGCCTCTAAATCACATAATATATATGCAGAAATAAATATAAAGGAAACTACCATTCCATTTGATAGTCTCTTTTAAGGAGGCTACATATCTATATTCCTTCATTCTTTCAAAGTATTCTAAACCAAGTAAGTCCATGTTTAAATCTCCTTTTTATTTTACCTGGGTCACCCTCAGCAAAGTCTGTACCAAAATAGTGTTCTGAGGGATTCCAAGCTTCACCATGGAATAAAGACTGAACAGTAGGTACTTATACTGCATGATCTTGGCTTCTCTCATCATATGTTCACAGAGCTGATTAAATGCAGGGTGGCTAAACATCAGTCGTTTTTCAAAGCGCTTCTGGTCATCAGACAGTCTTTTGGCAATTGTCCACATTGCTGTGAAATAGTTGCTACTAGGAAATGTAGGCGCTTTTGAAAATGCATCTAACACATCACTCAGGGAATTACATTCCTGAGACAGTTTTCTACTGCTGATACGGTTTGGTTTTGTTTCCTTGGTAAGAACATCTTCATTGGAGACTTCATGATTAAGGTTTACTTTCTTCAATCCATCATCAGATTTATCAACAGGGACAAGAGACTGCTTTGAGTCAAAAAACAGTCTTCTAGCATAAAGTAGTCTTTCAATTCTACGGGCTGTTAGAGTGCTTATGCCCTTTGTTTGAAAGCCAACATCTGATTTAAAAATGAATGCATCCTGAAAGAGATATCTAATGATATCAGTTGATCGCATTCTGTTATGAAAGTTATTTAAAATGTTCCAGTTTGAATGAACTATTTTTGGTTTGCAAAGTCCCAAACGATATAGCCTCATAGTTCTGCTTGTTGGAACTAATGTACTGAATTGTCTAAGGTTCCAGAAAAAGGAGCCTGCTTTGTTATTCATTTTGCTCTCCACTGAAACACTTCCAAATGGCTTCAAAGTTGTCAATATGAAACCAACGTCACTTCTACTAGTGAAAAAGAACACGTGCTGTGGTTTTCCTGCAGGGGAAGAAGTAATGAAAAGAATAAAAATTAAAACCAAACTTTTACTTAAAGAAATGAAATGCATTTAACAGAAGAGAAAATGGGGAACCTATGGAGCCATTAAACATTTACATAAAACAGTAAAAGTTTTTTTTACCAATATGGGCTCCCTTCAATCTACCACAATGTGTCTGGTTTCAAAGAAGCCAGGTCACTTTGGAAGCAGTCATCGTATTAATGAGATTTTTCTGGTGCAAAAGCGTTCCATAAAGCTTTCTCTGTAGGAGAGATTTTTGTTGGCATTGTTATGGAAATGTCCTCGGTGAAAATTAGGGGATTAACATTGATAGATCATTTTCTTTTTTCTTCTCTGGTTTTTTTTTTTTTTTTTTTTTGAGACAAAGCCTTGCTGTGTCGCCCAGGCTGGAGTGCAGTGGCGCGATCTTGGCTCACTGCAACCTCCACCTCCCAGGTTCAAGCAATTCTCCTGTCTCAGCCTCCCAAGTAGCTGGGATTACCGGCGTGTGCCACCACGCCCGGCTAATTTTTGTATTTTTTGTAAAGACGGAGTTTCACCATGTTGGCCAGGCTGGTCCTGAACTCCTGACCTCAGGTAATCCACCCGCCTCGGCCTCCCAAAATGCTGGAATTACAGCCGTGAGTCACCGCGCCCGGCTGATAGATCATTTTCAACATTACGATTTAGCAACGGCCGAACCCAGACCATCAGGAATAGGGACCTGGGCAGGTAGAACGGCTCAGTGGAAGAAGCAGAAAACGAAAGCGATGTCTGCATGTGGCCTGCGTTTAAGAGGAAGATCTTACACAACCAGCCAGCCTCACCAGACCCCAGAACCAACTACAAGAGCCTGTCCTTCCGCAGCTGGGCCGCCCAGCATTAACCCACCTCCTTTAAACTTAATTCCAGGACAACTCGTGAGACTTTTCTCCTCGAAGTAAAAAGTCTAGGATGTGATACGGGAAGCCGCTAAGCCCAAGCTCGTCCTCCACTCACCTTAGAGCACAAGGCCGTGGCTACGTACAGGAGCGGCCATGACAGCTTTCCCGAGAAGCTGCGCTTCTCACGAGATCTTACGGATTCCCTCAAAGATCAAAAAGCATACGTTCGCGGCTGTAGCTGAAGGACTTACTTGAAGAAAGTTTACCGAGGAGAATGACTCGTTTCCCTGGATACAGGGGTGGGGATCGGGGATACCACAGAGCTTATAAGGGCGATGTTTGATCGTGTATCGCAACGTAACCCATTCAGGTCCTAACTTTAAACACCTAACCTCTGCTGGGCGCCAGACTTTGTAGTGCGCCTGCGCCTTGCCCTTGGCTGCCTGGTTGCCAGGAAACCGCGAAGCCGCGGTCCCTGCCTCCGAGTCTCTCTCGACCATGGCCAAATTCGTCATCGCGGGTGAGTGATCCCCGCGTCCGCCCGCAGATTGCTCAAAACGCCGACAACAGCTCACCTCCCATGGCCGCTTGGCTTGGCAGCCTCTATACGGACAGCTCCATGCTTTGCTATGGATTTATTCAAAGTTATTTACTGGACCGTGACGGTGCGCCAAGCACTGTGGGACATTGGGGATGCAATGGAGGGAAACATATCCCTGCCTTCGAGGAGCTTTCAGTCTCATGGGGCACAGAACATGTAGTTTTGATACGGTGTGATTAACGCAATGAAGGAGACCTGCACAGGCCTCTGGGAGCGTAGACTCCTAATCTGGGTTTGGGGGATGAGGGAGAGGTGGACACAAGGAACTGGCTGGGGAAGGTATTCCAGGAGCTGAGTTGTGAAGATGTGAGCTGAGGAGGCTATTCCAGATAAAAGCAGAGAGGCAGGAAGCTTCCTGGCCTAACAGAAGATCTGGATATGTGGCGCGTGACAGGACCTGGGGCTAGAGCAGGAGCAGGAGCCAGGTCCTTGCATTTCATGTACGTCAAGCAAAGGTGTTTGAACTGTATCCTGAAAGCAATGAGGAATTATAGAAAAGTTTTAAGCAGGAGAACAGTCTTAATGAGTTTGCATTTTAGGAAGCCTGTCTTGGCAGCAACGGAGAGAATGATTGAAAGTGCTGGTTGACAGCAAGGACTCAACTGAGAAGGCTTTTATTACAACAATCCTTGGTACCTACCTCCTCTCCTCATAAAGTTTCTTAAAAGCGTAGACTGCTCTTCCATCTCCAGTTCTGCCTTCCAATCAATCTTGGAAGAAGGCTTCTACTTCTGCTTCCTGACAGAAACTGCTGTCATCAAAGTCACCACTGACTTTTATAGAAGCTGTTTAGTCTTTGACTTATTTGATCTCTTTGATGCATTGAACACAATTGACATCTACCATCCACAGAAGATTTTTTTTTTTTTTTGAGACAGGCTCTCACTTTGTCACCCAGGCTGGATTGCAGTGGTGCAATCATGGCTTACAGCAGCTTTGACCTCCTGGGCTCAAGCGATCCTCCCACCTCAGCCTCCCAAGTAGCTGGGACTACAGGCATGCACCAGCATGCCCAGCTAATTTTTGTATTTTTGTAGAGATGGGGTTTTGTCATGTTGCCCACGCTGGTTGAACTCCTACGCTCAAGCAATTTGCCCACCTTGACCTCCCAAAGTGCCAAGATTACAGGCATGCGCCACCACACCTGTCCCAGAAGAATATTTTTGAACACTGACTAACCGTATGGTGGGAAGTCAGTGGAAAACACACTTACAGAGAATGTTGCATGTATGACATTGACAGGGCAGGGTTCTATAGGAACGATAGCAGGGGACCTTACTTAACCAGGTAAGGACTTCCCAGAGGGAGAGATTTTAAGCAGATACCTGAAAGATAATAATGAGTTACCTAACAGAGAAGAGGTAGAAAGGAGGGGAGCAATTTAGGCATGGGTAACTGGGAGTGGGGTTAGAGCAAGGAGAACTAGTTTGGTGATAATTGAGAATATAAAATAAGCATAAAATTGAAATAAGTTTATTAGGACTGAAGCAAATAGTACAAGGAAGAGAATTTCATAAGGTGAGGCTAGAGTTAAGATAATGTAGATTCTTTTGAGCCACATTCAGTAGTTTAGACTTTATCCAGAGTACATGAAAGGTTTTTGGAAGGGGAGGAGGGCCTAATCAAATTTGAATTTTATCTGAATGTTACGGCTATAGTGTGGGAGAAAAAGACTGGATACCAAGAAACCAGTTAGGAGACTAGTGCTATAGTCCAGGAGGGAGTTGATTGTGACCTGGCCTAGAGTGGCAAACAATGGAGATGGAGAGAAGTGAATGGATTGGAGAGATATTAGGGAGGCAGAATCTATAGAACTGGATGTCTAATTGACTGGAGGAGGGCAGGTAAGGGAGAAAAAGGAGTTAAACATTGTTCCCAAGCAGAGGTTTGAATAATTGCAGAGATTAGGAGTCACTGAAAGAAAAAAAAAAAGTGGATGAGTAGGCTTAATACTCTGGATACTCTTACTACTCTTAGATAATTAGGGAGATGGACATAAAAAATATAAGTGACTAAGCACATTTCGTAGAGGAATGGTGACAAAATACATCATAGACCTTCTGAGTGCCTATGAGACATTTTGAAGGAGATGGGAAAATACAGGACGGTGTAGGCATCTAGATAAGTAGATAGATCTGAGCTGGAAATATAGATTGCTACTTGAAGCCAAGGGAATGAAGCAGATTGGCCAAAAAGAATATGTAAGTTATAAAGACAAGATGCTTCTCAGAATGATACCTTTTAATGGGTTGATAAAGGAATGGAAACCTACAAAGGATAGAAAGGAGTGACCATAGAAGTAGGAGAACTGGGAGAATGCCCCCACTATAGCAGTGTTTCAAAAGCTTGGAAGGGGGCAGTAGTGGCAAATGCTGCCAAGGCTCAACAAGAAAAGGATCGGAAAGTATCTGTTGGATTTAGTGGCATGGAAGTCTTCAGTGACCTTCAAGAGAATTGTGGGGTCTGCTACATTGCAGTGGATGAGGAATAAATGGAAGTGAAGAACTGAGGATGGCAAGTATAGGGAACTCTTTCAAGATATTTTGATCAAAAAGGACATATGAAAGGCAATAGCTAGAGAGGGAGATGAGTTTTTTGTCTCTTAGGACAGGAGAAACATAATGTAATGAGTATATTTAAATATGACAGAAAGGGACTATTAGAAACAGACACAAGACTCTAGAAAGAAAGGATAATTAACTAAGCAAGGTTCCTATGAAGGCAGATGAGGATGGGATTCAGAGCATAAGTGGTGGGATTAGATTAGACAGGAGGTAGGACTCCTCTTCCATTGAAATGAAGAAAGGAGGAAAGGATGAGTCCAAATGCAGACAGGCATGTAGATGTGATGGACGAGGTTGGAGATTTTCCAAACTAATGCCATTTTGTTTTGTTTGGATTGGTTTTTGTAAAGTAAAAAGCAAAATTGTCTGTTGTGTTCTGATAATGCAGAGGAATGTTGGGGAGAAGGAAAAGATTTGGAGGAAGAGGAAAAGGTCTGGAATAGTAATTGTGGAGAACAGAAGACAGTGCTGATAAGGGAAACAGAGGGATCTCCATGCAGGGTTGAGGGCCAGTTAAAGCTGGTGACCATGAATTTTAAAGGTGCCCTCCGCTTGGTTCTACAATGTTTCTGTAATGGTGGCTAGCAGGTAGGACCCAGCTACAGAAAAGGCAAGTAATTGAGTTCATCCAGGATAAGGAGCTTTTATCAGGCTCATTTCCCAAAAGGACAGTGGAGAAAGATAATTTAAGACATGGACCAGAAAGTGGTTTGAAGAGATGAACCACAGATTTGAACTAGACAGGGTGGCTGACAGAGAGGGGTAGCTTCAGACAGGTTGGTAACTTAGGAGTTAAGTTATCTTAACTGAGGAAGAATGCTACAGAGAGGGCTCTTCATTTTGCCCCATTCCCCCCTGCTCTATCAGATGCCCAGTTCCATCTGGTGTCGAGGCTTTAACTTCCTGAGTGTTGATGGCTACAAATTGTGTGTCTGAAACCCTTACATGGCACCTGCACCCCATATATATATATGTATATATGTATGTATACATATATACATATATATTATATATGTATACGTATACATATATATTATATATGTATACATATACATATGCATATATATATATATATATCTCCAGCTACTTGCTGATCATATCCACTTAGACGTACTACAAATACCTCCAACTGCACTTGACTAAAGTTAAATTTCTCATTCATGATTTTTCTCTAGTTAAGGTCAGCATCATCTGCCCAAGCCAGAAAATAGAAGTTATCCCAGATTCTTCTTTCCCACCCCCACAACTTCCTGACACACATCAAATCCAAAAGTGATTTTACCACCACTCCTCACTTCAAACTTTAGCTTTTGGTGGCCGTTAATGAGTAGTTCATTATCAGTACTAATTCATGCTGAATTAGTAGTAGTTAGCAGCCTCCTAGAGGAAGTGAGGTCTAGCATATTACTAGAAGAGAATAAATATTCAGTAGGGATTTTTTTCTTTCCACATTTTGTTACTTAAGATTCTGACCTCCCATGAAGTTTATTTTATTTGTATTAATCTAATAAACATCAGAAGTTTATGTAATAGAAGTTTATACTGCAACTTTATGTTATCAAATTATATCATAACTATGACTAATTCTGTAATTACATAGCAAATACTTAGAACTACATAATAATTTCTGCATGATGAAAGAAAACATTGCTAATTTGAACTCTTTTAGGTAGAGCAGATTGTCCATATTATGCTAAAACGGAACTTGTGGCAGACTATTTACAAAAGAATCTTCCTGATTTTCGGATACATAAAATCACACAACGTCCTGAGGTTTGGGAGGTAAGAAGCCTTTATAGTTTGTTGAACTCACTCATGCACAAAATGTGTTTTAATTTGATTAAATATTAACTGGTGTATTAGATTGGCTTCTAGTAATGACTGTTCATGTGCTAGTGATATTTGAATACTAGTAAAACAAGTCCCTACTTACCAGTCTCAAAATAATATTTATTTTTTTTTTCCTAATACCTAGTAGAACAAATGAGACCCTAATCAATAAGTAGAATAAGTTTGACTGCACCCCCTGAAGCATCCAGGTAGCTTACATTGCACTTGTTAACTTTTCATTCTCCTTGGTATTGATTTCCAATGACTTATTTGGGATACCCTTCTTTAGGACTGTTTCCCCAGAAACAGACTTTGAGATGTAGATTTTGGTGAAGGGGCTTTACTGGGAAGTGGTCTTGGGAACAGCATCCTGAAACGGAATGAGGGCGGCAGGATTGGGTAAAGGGAGAAGTTGAACTTTGACATAGCTGCAACAGAGGGCTCAGCAGATCCCACAGTGAACTCTTGATGGCCTTTCAGAATTATTCCAAACTGAGGCAAGGTAGCTGAGCTTTTATGCTCCCTCCTCAACCAGCCATAGGATATCAGCTGCCCCTGGGAAGGAACTTAACCTTAGGCAAGGCAATTTGCTTTGGCTGAAGTCAATTCCTAGAGAGAGAATGGAGTCAGACTTTAAGTTATCAACCTCTAATACACCAGGTGCCTGGGAGGGTAAGTGCCTCATTTGTGAAGGGGGAACCTGGAGTGTACGTGACAGCACTGGCTACAGTCCACCTGTTGTGCCTTTTGGATCCACATGCTCCCTATAATCAGTTCACACCATCTTGGAACAGCTCCTCCAGGATTCTGGTTGCCATCTTTCCCTGGGTAAACTTGATAAGAGAAAGGATAGTCAAATGAACTATAGTCTCCACCGCTCATAGTTTCAGGGCCAAACTGACACTCATCCCCTCTTTTCTCTCCCTCTCTTCTCTACCACCCATTATAGATTTCCCTCACTCTCTGCTGGTCTGGTCTTCAGCTAAGTTATCTCATCTGCTGGATTGGTAGTGCTTCTGTCACAATAAATGTTCTCTGGTTGGCACTGTCCACTGGCCTCTATTATTTCAGGATTTTATCATCTCAATTGCCAGGGAGTTCAAGTGTGTAGCAGCATGTCCTTTAACAGCCTTGGCTACAATCATATGAAAAAATGCTCAACGTTACAGGTTATTAGAGAAATGCAAATCAAAACCACAACGAGATTCCATCTCATACCGGTCACAATGACTATTATTTAAAAGTCAAAAAATAACAGATGCTGGCGAGGTTGTGGAGAAAAAGGAACACTTATACGCTATTGGTGGAAGCATAGAAAGATAGAAATAACATTCAACCCAGAAATCCCATTACTGTGTATATATCCCCAAAAATATAAATCATTCTTTTATAAAGACACATGCACACATATGTTCATTGCAACACTAGTCACAATAGCAAAGACATGGAATCAACCTAAATGCCTATCAATGATAGACTGGAGAAAGAAAATGTGGTACATATACATCATGAAATACTACACAGCCATGAAAAGGAATGAGATTATGTCCTTTGCAGGGACATGGATGGAGCTGGAGATCATTATCCTTAGCAAAGTAATACAGGAACAGAAAACCAAATACCACCTATTCTCACTTAGAAGTGGGGGCTAAATGATAAGAACACGTGGACACAGGGAGGGAAACAACACACACTGGGGCCTATTGGAGGGTGGAGGGTGGGAGGAGGGAGAGGATCACGAGAAATAACTAATGGGCACTAGGCTGAATACCTGGGTGATGAAATAATTTGTGAAACAAACCCCCATGACACAAATTTACCTATGTAACAAAACTGCACTTGTACCCCTGAACTTAAAATAGAAGTTTAAAAAAAGAAAAAAAAAAACAGCCAGCCTTGGCCTAGAACAGACAGCCACACTGGGCTCCTCAGTGACGCCAGGAACCCTCTCACCAGTGCATTCCTTATCACTTAGGTGCATGTCGTATCCTCCAGTCCCTTCCAGAGAACATGGTTGAATGGTGGGCTTTCTGGCCTTCCATAGTACCACGTTCACTAGTCTTTTTTTTTTTTTTTTTTTTTTTTTTGAGATGGAGTTTCGCCCTTGTCGCCCAGGCTAGAGTGCAATGGTGCAATCTCAGCTCACTGCAACCTCCGCCTCCCAGGTTCAAGCAATTCTCCTGCCTCAGCCTCCTGAGTAGCTGGGATTATAGGCACCCATCACCACGCCCGGCTAAATTTTGTATTTTTAGTAGAGATGGAGTTTCACCATGTTGACCAGGCTTGTCTCGAACTCCTGACCTCAGATGTTCCCCCCGCCTCGGCCTCCCAAAGTGCTGGGATGACAGGCGTGAGCCACCACACCTGGCATCACTAGTCTTTTGATCCATTCTTCTACTGTCTTCCACGAAGTCTGGCATTTCTATTTTATTTAATTACTTTCTCCAAGTTTCTAAGAGCCAGTCTGGCAACATGTTGTCCCTGTCTTCTGAGGTCCTTGCCAGGGTATACACTCTTGAATTGCAGAAAAGTGATTCATACTAATAAATTCTCCCTTGTCTAACTTCATGTTCCACTCTTGATTCAGCACTGTAAGGGTCCAGTCCCGTACGTGCCCTCGCAGCTCCTGCTGGGACATTAACATGCTTTGCAGGGTGCAGAAGGTTTTTTTGGGGTAATGTCTCTTTCCTTCATGGGCCCAGTACTTCACTGGTCTGGCTATGCTGTGGCTAGAGGGACCATGTTGGAATCCTCATAGCAGCACTGTTTGCTTTAAGTGAGATAAAGGCAGGCAGACCTTCAATATCAGCAAGGAAATTAGTTTCCAGGATTTTATTGGTAAGGTGGCCTCATTACCCATGCCTCCAATGACATGGTTTTTAAGACTGCTGCCATGTACTTTGCTGATAAAAATGTTTCTGTTTGACTCTACTCAGATCTTGTCGTTGGAAGGCCTAGCCTATATAAATCAGATAATGATAATTTAAATTTTTTCTGATAAATATTATCGGAAATCTCCAAATAACTTTTAGCTTATTAATTTAGTCTGAACTACATAAACCACACTCACAGATTTTAAAAAAAGTATCAAATTTTATATGCCCCTAAGACTGGAAATATTGCATGTGTAAAAGAATAAGGGCAAAACTAGTTGAATGTTTTAAAAAATCAGTTGAGTTGGAACATGTGACCTCTCTTTAAGCTAAACACTTGGATTCCAGGTCTCCTCAGCAAAAAGAGCAACTTTCAGTACCTTTATTTGGTCAATTAATTTG
The DNA here is from genome assembly GCF_028885655.2 of Pongo abelii. Lineage (NCBI taxonomy): Eukaryota > Metazoa > Chordata > Mammalia > Primates > Hominidae > Pongo > Pongo abelii. The sequence goes on along the minus strand of NC_071996.2, from coordinate 110,094,650 downwards.
AAGAATATGCTTTCTTATCTAATTAATCTGTTACTAACATCACTATTTTCTATATATACATTTTACTCCTTAAAGATATCTAAATTATATTATGTGTATGTAGTGACATTAAAAGCAACCTAGTATTTTAAGGTTTGAATTCTAAAGTATTAAATTGAATTCCCAGGCAGATTTAATATATGACTTCGCTTGGAATATCATTCAACAGGATTGGCTAAAAGATGTGTGTGAAAAGAATAAGTGGAGTCACAAGAATTCCCCTATCATCTGGAGAGAGCTGTTGGATCGTGGAGGAAAGGGTTTGCTTTTGGGAGGATATAATGAGTTCCTGGAGCATGCCCAGGTATATAAGTTAAGTTATCTGTTCTAACAATGATAATTCTCTTACATTATTTTATTTTTCAAATATCTTGCTTTCTGAGACATTCTCTCATGTCTCTTTTTATCGTATTTTGACTTTAAACAAAAACTTTCCATTATAGCCAATTTCAACTAGTTATCTATTCTCTGATATTGACTTTTTCTCTCCTAATATTTAGCTTTACTATGATGTCACCTCTAGCATGACGACTGAGCTGATGATGGTAATTGCTCAAGAGAACCTGGAGGCACATATAGAAGAAGAGCAGGAGGAAGAAGCCCTGAAAACTTGCATCAACCCCTTGCAGGTCTGGATCACCAGGTGGGACAGTCAAATCCCAGGATTCATGAGATTTACTTTTTATATTTAGAAAGGACAATGAGATGGGATTAATTTCATGATGGAAGAATACCTGAATGTCAGGTTTGAAATTTGTGTGTATGTATACTTATATGTATACACATATACATATGCCTGTGTGTGTGTGTGTTTGTGTCCTCCATATAACTCATAAATGAGTTTTATGTTTTACAGACACAAACACAGACACTTGGTCTAAAAACAACTTCTATAGCATGGCTGCTTTGCAGAAGCTCACCCTCTCTGACTGTTGCTCTCTCCCTCTTTCCCACTTACTAGAGCTTTCTTTGGCTTTTCTCTATGCACCCACTCCCTCTCTGTAACCCCACTCCCCTCGCCTTGCTCCCTTTTGCTTTTCTCCTCCTCATGTGTGCTCCACTTTGCTCCCAGTCTGGGCACACGCAGTCTTTGTTGTCATACTCTCTCTCTTTCTTTCTCTGCACTGTCTCTCTGTCTCTTTTGCTCTCTCTCTCCCTCCCCTTCTCCTTTCCTCACCCCTCAGTTTGTCTTTTGCATTTTCCTGCTTATACGTGCGTGTGTTTCCTAATATATACTCATTTTTAAAATTGTTATTATGAAATATTTTAAATACAGAAAGGAATTGAGAATGATGTAATAAACATCCATGATCCTGTCACCCAGATTTAATAACTATCACATCTTCTTTAGATGTTTCAAAGGATTTAATCAGTACAGATACTGTTGAAACCCCCATTATACACCTCCCCAAACCCACTGTGAATACCAGAAATGCCCGGATGCGTTTCTGAACTTCCGTGGTGGGCATTACAGTTCACAGCTGATAGTCACAGCTGTAGACAACTGCAGAATTGTGGCTACAGATACACCTTACATAGCCTATGTTGATCCCGCCATCTTTATAAGGGTTTTTCTGTGTAAGAATTTGGAAAAGATAGCCCTTTCCAAAAAAAAAAAAAAAAAGTCATTATTGTGTAGATGAGGTTGTATTTTTTAAAAAAGAGCTATGGCTAACTGAAACTTACATCTTTATCTTTTTAGGAGGAAATATAAATACATAATTACAGTAATATAATAGTTTTTTTATTTTGATTTCTGCATAGGTGGAATTCTGTTTTCTTTGAAAAACCTAATAAACAGGTATATTTCTTATTTGGGGACTGATTTCAGATGGCCAGAGCAAGGGATTGGTAGTGAGAAGTTTTTGTTCTACGTTTGACTTCTAGCCTTAGAATGTCAGTGCAGCTATGTGTGTGCTTATTTAAAAATTAAACCACCCTATTGATGCACATGCAGAAATATCTATTAAGAATAAAGGCTTAAAAGGGACAAAGGATGTAACTATTCACAATGCGGCTTTGCATTTTTATCAGTGCCTCTGCTCCTGCCTGCTACAACCTAATTCCCATATTGACGAGTGGCGAAGTGTTTGGGATGCATACAGAAATTAGCATAACTCTATTTGACAACAAGCAGGCGGAAGAATATCTCAAAAGCCTTGTGGTGGAGACCCAAGACCTGGCGTCTCCCGTCCTGCGTAGTGTCTCCATCTGCACGAAGGTGGAGGAGGCCTTCCGCCAGGCCCACGTCATTGTGGTGCTGGACGACAGCACCGACAAGGAGGTGTTCACTCTGGAGGACTGCCTCCGAAGCAGGGTGCCTCTCTGCAGGCTCTACGGGTACCTGATAGAGAAAAATGCTCACGAGTCCGTCAGAGTCATCGTGGGCGGGAGAACCTTTGTAAACCTGAAGACAGTTTTACTCATGAGATATGCCCCACGCATTGCACACAACATTATTGCTGTGGCGCTGGGGGTGGAAGGTGAAGCGAAAGCCGTACTGGCCAGAAAACTGAAGACAGCTCCTTCATGTGAGTGAATGTCTCTTTATGTTTTTGTTTTTATTTTGAAACAACATGATTTCAAAGCAGCTGGGAAAAACACTGTCCCCTCTAGGAACATTCTGAGTATCTGGAATAGGAAGTATAAAACAGACATAAAGAACTTATTGTGTGATTTGACTACTGTGCAAACATTTTTTTTTTTTTTACTGGCTTTTGTGTCTGGCTTTTTCCATCATTATAAAAATCAATAAATATTTAATAAGATACAATTTATATTATTCAGGTAATAATATGACACATCGTATTCCATTTTTCCCATGATAATAGTCAATTAAGGTAACCAGTGTTTTTAAAAAAATCAAAGCTATGTGCAAGTGGCTCTGCCCTACTTCCCACCTGTATGACCTTGAGCCGTCATTTAGTCTTTCGGTGCGTCAGTTTCCTCTTCTGTAAAATGAGGACGTTAAAAGTGCCTATCTCCTAGAATTGATGTGGAGATTCAGTGAGATGTATTCCTAAAGTGCTAAGAAGAGTGTATGGCACATAATAAACATTTCCAAGGATGTTAAGCTTATCAATAGGATTATGATATCTGATCAGTTTCTGCTCCTATTAATCTTTGAATGGTAAGTATCAGAATCATATGAAGATGAGAAGATGGGACTAGATCAGAAAATGGATTGTTGTATTTGAAAAGGGAGATAATATTGGACATATTTTAGCTACTTTTGCCCTTAGATGGAGCAGGTGCAACAGTGTCCATTGAGAAGGGAAGGAGATGACAGGCATTCTCTCAAGCAAAATTGGAAAGACAATGAAATGTGAGCCTAGAATGTTCCCAGTCAGGACAATTAGGCGTCAGTGAACCCCTAACATTATAGCCAGAGCTGTATTTTCTTTTTTGTTACAATGACACTGTAAATCATAATTTCCGGTATTCTTGCATACATATCTTTAGTATTTTATCCCCACAGTCACTACAACACTCAACCAAATTGATGCTAAAATTATTCAGAAGGAAATGAAAACTTTTTTCTATTTTATCTCTGTCATCAACCTTATAATTATATGTGTAGACAGTGATTTATCACAGAAAGTCTATGATACACTACTGAAAAGTATCAAGAAGAATCTAAAACAAGGTGTATGTGTGGGTGGGGTGTGGGGTTGAGGGGGATTGGGGGCTTTTAGCCAGAAAGCTGCTGTCTTGTGGGTCTGCTGGTGCCATGTCTCTAAGCTCCACTCTAGTCAAATCCAATAAGCATGTGAGAAGCAGAAAAAAGAAAAATGGAGGAAAGTTGGTAAAAGGAAAAAGGCATTAGAAGGACAGAGTCCAAGTAGAATTGTCAGTGAGGCAGAAAGGAGACAGCCAGCAATGACCAAAGTTGAGCAAAACATCATGAAAGAGAAAAACCACCAAGGAAATGATTCAGGGATTATTCTAGATGCCAAGAGGGTGGCAAACCTTTTCAGAAAAGCAAGATTCATGATAACCCCTAAGTTCAGTTCATAAATCACTATTTATCAGACCATGTGTATTGGCTCGTCAGGACTCCTTCTGTTCCAAAAAAGTCAACTCAAAGTGACTGAAGTCATCTGGTACCATGGCTCACGCCTGTAATTCCAGCTACTTGGGAGGCTGAGGCAGGAGGATCACTTGAGCCCAGGAGTTTGAGGCTGCAAGTGAGCCATGAGGCTGCAGTGAGCCTGGCCAACAGAGCAAAACCTTGACTCAAAAAAATACAAAAAGTGATTGAAGTCAGGTAGAGAACTTTTTTACCCACATAACTGAAAACCACAGGAGGTAGCTCTTATTTCAGACATAGCTGGATGCTGGGGCTCAAACAGTGGTGCCAGGACATACCTGTGCTCTCTCTGCTGGCCTATCCCTCTGCCCTGCTCTCTGTGTTGGTCTCCTTCTCAGTTCAGCCTTAAAAGGTGGCAGAATGGTCACTGGCATCCCAGACTCACATGCTTGTAGTTTACGTACCCCAGGAGAATGAGGGCTTTCTTTCCCAATTGTTTGTGCAAAAAAGGAGTACAAACTCATCGTCCAGGCTTGGACCACATGCCCATCTCTAAATCAATCATAATGGCCAGGGGCAGGGGTTGGGTGGGTGGAATCTGCATCTAATGCCTATAGGTGGACCTAAGGCGTGAGGACAGTCCCACCCAACAGATAGGGACTGACACTGGAGAAGGAGTAGTTATTCAAAGAAAAATCAGGATGCTCTTAATGAAAAAAAAAAAAAAAAAGAAGAAGAAGGAGGGGGAATTCATGCCAAGAGGGAAGAAAGCAGATGTCCACTATCATTTTCTGTAGCATAATTTAGGATGTTTAGAGCTATCAAGGACCTCAAAGCTGATAAGAAAAATGAAACCCAGCATGATTAAAAGCCTTCTTTAGGATGTAGGAAGGAAGCCTACCATATGCTTACCGGGCCGAAGAATTATTTTCCCCATGTGGGATCCTATGAGCTCCAAACCCTGACTCCCACCCTCCCCTCCCTCCTGCAACGTGCAGCTGAGGGACCCGGGAGCACATCACTAACTCCCCTGAGAATTGGGTGGTGGAGGGGGAACTAGCTATTCCTACTGCATGAATCATACTGATGGGGGCGGGAATCTCACAGGACAAAAGTAGACAGTGACGGTGGGCTACCGAAAATCTGTTTCCCGCTCTCTTCTGCTATCCTCTCTCTACTATAGAGGCTCAAACAATCATTCCTTTTCTTAGCTTCATTGCAACTAGGAGTGTTTGAGTGATATAGTCTATTTGGGGTCCCCTGGGAAGAATATTTCACTTTTTGAAAAGAGAAAAGGCAAAAGAGGAAGCTTCTACCCCATCCTTTTCCCTATTGCTTGCCCTTGAACACAACTGTGTTAGGGTAATACTTGAACACAACTGTGTGAGAGAGGGTGATAGTTGGAGCTGCTGCAGCCATTTTATGATCATGAGGGGAAGGCCAAGAGAATCACATCTCTGAGCTGCTGAACCAGCACATGTCACTGCCTACCATGAATTACCTGAGAAAAGTAGTCCTTCTAGTTAAGACAAGTCAGTAGGATGTTCTGTTAGTTGAAGACAAAAGCAATCTTATACAGGAGAAGAGGGAAGAAGTTAATCTCCACAGTAAGAAGTGGTGTGGACTTAAAAGTGATTAAGTTTTTAGGCAAATAAATAAGTTAAATAAGTAAATAAAGTTATTTATTTAAAGTTTTCATACAACATTCCTAGACAATTAACAATGATAAAATCATATTGAATGGCAATGCCTATTTCTCTCTAACCACTATGGTCTTATTTTACTTCTTAGCGTGTATCACTTTGTATAATAGTTGTTTTCTCATCCACTTCCCACCACCCCTAGAATGTTGTAAGGATTTAGGCTGATTTGTTTTCTTCTAAACCTAGTACCTAGAGGTGTCTCACACATAGAATAGAATTCATAACTATTTGTTGACTAAGATGTTGCCCAGGGTCCTCTTACAATATCCTGATTTTGCCAGAGATGAAACCCATCAGAAAGTTAAATGATTTGCCCTAATTTCTATTCTAGTCTAGAACAAGAACTCCTTGTGAAAAACCAAAGCATATTAAAAAGTCCTTTCTCCCTCACCTCTCTTGACCTCTCACTCACTCTCTCTCCACCTCTCTCTCTCTCAATGGCAAGCAAAGTCAGGACAAACACCAGTGAAATAATTTTCAGTAGCAGTTTCTTTCAAGGAACATTTCATTATTTCTTTAATTTAATTATACACCATACCATTCATAGAACATTATTAGGGACTGCCAAACTATGACAGTTAGGGAGGTGATCCACACAATTTGCACAATTTTAGGAATCATAAACTTAGATTCATTTTGTAGCAAAAGGACCAATCCTAAAACAAACATGCATGCAAACAAAAAATAGGCTTCAGGTAATTTTTTATATTAATATACATTATTATTATTTTTCTAAACTTTCTATTCTTCACAGACATTAAAGACGTGATCATTTGGGGTAACATCAGTGGAAATAATTACGTTGATCTGAGAAAAACAAGGGTGTACAGATATGAGAGTGCCATTTGGGGACCTCTTCATTATTCCCGCCCTGTTTTAAACTTGATTTTTGACAGGTACAGTATATTTTTAAGTGAAGCATACTGACAATGTTAAAATAAATGTTTAATGGTTGTAATCTTTTAAATCATCTTATAAATCTTTGTACAAAAATAACTTGCATTATTCACACTCATATTTGTTCATGCTGTCTACTGAAGAAACAGAAAATTCCACAGAATATCAACTAGGTAAGTGATTTGATTTTGAAATTATGAATTTTTATATTTCAGATCCTTCAGTAGCTCATATATTCAAGTAAGGTTATCTCTAAAGCAAGCATGTATAAGGGAATCTTACTTCGTGTAAAGACAGAGCTATCTATCCAGGTTGAAATTAATTGAAACGTTTTCAAGAAAGGAATTAAGATGATGAGCAGGCACAGGCCAGGCTGGGCATTCTGTGGCAGGAGGCCGCAGCAAGAGGTGGTGAGGAACACAGTCCTAGGACCAAGCCACCCAGGCTGGGATTCTTACTTAGCCACTTAGTAGCTGTGTGACTTTAGAGAAGCTGCTTAGCCTCTCTGTAACTCAGTTTTTCATCTGCAAAGTAGAAATGGTAACATGATAAGGGTCCTCCCTATAGGGTCTTGGGGAAGATGAAATGGATTACTCCCAATAAAGGACTTAGAGCTGTGTCTGTACAATAAGCACTAGCAATTATGATGAGGCAGAGGAGAAGCAGGAAGGAGTACCTCTGAAGCATTTTTTCTAAACTTTGCAGCACTTTCCCAGTTGCAGCATTTTCTTTCCATTGCCCCTTGCTTTCCTTTTCTTCCTCAGACCATAGGAGCTTCACCCCTGCCTAGGGATGATGTGTCCCGAGTTCACTGTTTTGAAGCATGATTCCTCTGCATTTGCTGCGTGGGCAGGACCAGTGTTGCATAGAGCTGTGTCGTGCAGGGTTAGCAGAAGCTAACCAGCTGGACTATTCTCTGAATTTAGACTTCAGATCATAAAAACACAATTATTTTCCTAATTCTCAATGTGAATCCAGCTTGAGCACCCCAATCCAAAAATCAGAAATCTGAAATGCACCAAAAACTGAAACTTTTTGAGCACCAACATGATGCCACAAGTGGAAAATTCTACATTCGGCACCTTTGCTTTCTGATGGTTTAATTTACACAATCTTTGCTTTGTGCACAAAATTATTAAATATGTTGCATAAAATTACCTTCAGGCTATGTGTATAAGGTGTATGTGAAACATAAATGAAATTGTGTTTAGACCTGAGTTCCATCCCCATGATATTTCACTGTGTATATGCAAGTATTCCAAAATCTGAAACACTCTGGTCCTAAGCATTTAGGCTAAGGGATACGCAACCTGTAATTCAGTGTTTTATGAAATTATTTTGTTTAATGTGTAGGATACTACTGGTTCCAAGGTAGTGTCTACACAGGATCAATTCTATGTAATGAAAATAATGGTTCTTGCCATTTTCAGCCACATTTCTGTGTTCCATATTTATAGTATGATATTTTTAGTTTGACATCTTGGGACTCATTTCTACTACATTTCACTATTTTTCAATTGACTTTTTATGGGGATTGAAGACACTTGAGGAAAGACACTAGAAATAAAGTCATATTTCTATTTTGACTGTGGATTAGGTTTCTGATACTTAGTTCCGTTGAGCCAGGGAACATCCTTTTTCTCTTTAATTCCTCTCTCCATTGTAAAATTGTTTCTTTCTTTCCTTACAGTGAGTGGGTAAAAAGAGAATTTGTGGCAATTCTTAAAAACTTGACCACCACAGGAAGACAATTTGGAGGCATTTTGGCTGCACACAGTATAGCCACTACATTGAAATACTGGTACCATGGCTCACCGCCTGGGGAGATTATATCTTTAGGAATATTGAGTGAAGGTAAATCTGGGTTTTTCATGTCTTATAAAATCTTAAAACCTCTATCTATGCCTCGTGCTCCTAATTCTGTGTCCCCACCCATCTAGCTCTTAACATGGTCCATAAGCTGCCTGGACTTTTACAATTTCGTAATCATTCATTCATTCAAAAAGTCAACAATATTTTGTATGGATGCGTTGGAAATACACATAGGAGTTAAGACCTGGCCTCTGCCTTCAGGAAACCTACAGTGGAATAAACAAGAGCCAGATACATAAACAAAATCATGTTGTTAGGTTTTCCTAGCAAGAGATAAAGGGAAAGCAAGGTCAATTCTAGGCAGGAAGCAGGTGGAGCCAGGACAGGCTTTATAAAGAAGGCAACACTGCAGTAAGCCTAAAGTATAAGGAGTGTTGACCTGGAAGACAAGTGTGGAAAGAATGCTGGGCACAGGAAACCATACGAGCACAGACACAAAGGCAGGATAGAGAGAGGCACTTCAGGACCCAGATCTCAGGGTACCAGGCAGTGCTGGGGATGTGGAAAGGTTGCTGTCCATCCACAAATACTGCATATAAACTTTTACAGCCCTAATGTTTTAATCCGCTAAAAATTATGCAGAAGAATTCTACATTTTTGTTTGTTTGCTTGAGATGGAGTCTTGCTGTGACGCTCAGGCTGGGGTGCAATGGCACCATCTCAGCCCACTGCAACCCCTGCCTTCCAGGTTCAAGTGATTCTCCTGCCCCAGCCTCCCGAGCAGCTGGGACCACAGGCGCACGCTGCTATGCCCAGCTAATTTTTGTATTTTTAGTAGAGACGGGGTTTCACCATGTTGGCCAGGATGGTCTCGATCTCCTGACCTTGTGATCTTCCGCCTCGGCCTCCCAAAGTGCTGGGATTACAGGCATGAGCCACTGCACCCGGCTGACTTCTACCATTTTTACAAAACAGGAAAGAGAATAGCTGCTGTTCTGTCATCTGTAAGGTCTATCTGAAGCATCTCTTCCCTTTGGATTCTACTTTCTCCCTTAGCAAGCTAATTCACTCCCAGAGCTGCAGACCTGGACCTCTCTGCCGAGCTCTAGCTACTGAAACATTGTCACCTGGATGTCATGTCATCACTTCCATCCAACATATACCAGACTGAATGTACTGTCATCCTTCCCAGTCAGTTCCATCTCTTGTATTCTTTATGTTATAAGTAGAACCACCATCTTCCCTATTGTTTCAGTGATGCCAGTGCAGGTTAAGGAAATCTCCCAAATCCCTCATGTCAGAATTCATCTCTGTCTCTCCTCTGTATCCTCACATAGCATTTTGTTCGCCTATCATGGAGAATATTATAGTGTGCCTGTTTTTGATAGTACGATTCGTTGCATTGTCCCCTTCCTTGTGGCACCCTGAGGGCAAAGGCTTTTTCTGGGCCACCTCTTTGCTTCTTCACGGGAGAAGCATTTTATATGGTAGACAATCAATCTTGTTCAATTGAAGTTAAGGTGCATGAACATTGCCGTAGTGTGAATTCAAATCAGCAAATTATCTCCTTAGGGAAACAGGCACTTAAAACCTTACCTTTATTTGTAGAAAGAAAGTTTAATTAATCTCTGTAGGAATTATATTCAAAAATAAACAGTGCAGTACTTGGGGGAGGAGGGTAAATGATCATTGTCTGTCTCTCTGAAACCATACCAAATAGGTAAACCCACAGACCTTATCTGCCCATAAGACTAGCTCTTCACAGATTAAACAAAATACAGCATTACTTGAGGACCTGGGAAGCCCTCTAAGGAAAAGTCTTTTAGATCTTGGTTTCTTGAATGTCCTCAATGTTTTCTTTGTTGTTGTTGTTGTTGTTGTTTGTTTTTGTTTTTGTTTTTGTTTTCCCTGGTGACATTTTTGTTGTCTAGAATGGCAGAAATAATTTTCTTATGTGATGGAGGCACCAGAAACGGGGACAATTTTGTCTGAATGGTGCTCAGTTAGTAATAAATATGGTCAATCTTTTTATTTAGAGCACATCCAAATATAAGTATTTCTGTATATCTTAAAGAAATTAAATGTGTTATTAAATGAAGGATGGCTTCTGCTTAAGATATAGAAATATGTAAAGGAAATCATCCCACATGAAGCAAACACACACCAAAACACATGGCAAACTGGAGGCTGCAAAGGAATAACCAAATTTCCTGCCTCCCCTCCTTTCCATTCCCAGTTCTTCATACTCTGGCTGTGTGAGTGCCATAGCAGGTGAGAAGAGTGGAAGGCCAGATGGACAAATGACTTAAGCTCATGGGCTGCATAGGGGTCCAGGGAAAAGCCATGCAGACAGACAAAAAGAATACAGACAGGGTTCAAAAGAGAAAGACTACATTAGCCTCTGGATGTCAGATAAATACAGATGGCAGAATTGTTAGAACTTGGATAGTCGCTCAGTCAATCCTTCTAGAGGGACTGTTTCAGTCCTCTTTGGAGAAGGATTCCGAGAAATTTAATTCCATCATTATCATTAAAAATCCTATACTATGTCTGTCCTTTTCTACAGTGCTTAACAGAAAAGGTGCATGTTTCTAAGTTCTGCTGCATTGCTTTGCTTTGTGTTTGCTCACTGCAGGCCAGTTTGGTATTCCTAAAGGGATCGTCTTTTCTATGCCTGTGAAATTTGAGAATGGAACTTGGGTGGTTCTTACAGATCTCAAAGATATTGAAATAAGTGAACAAATAATGACCAGAATGACAAGTGATCTAATTCAGGTAATATCAGAATAGATGCAAGAGGACTGACCTTGATAATGACCTTAAACTGATTCCCCTAGGCCAAGGCATACATTGGTTTTTCTATGGATTCAATTTTTTTTAATTCCTAAAAACAATGAGATAATAAAAGTTTGAAAAAAATCAATGAAGGAACACTACTCATTTAGTTACACAATTTCTGGTATGTTAAAAATAGTTGTTTATTATTTAAAAATGAAGAATCAAAGTGTTTTTCTATTAAAGAATAGTTAAGTTGCCAGGTGCAGTGGCTCACGCCTGTAATACTTTGGGAGGTCGAGGTGGGTGGATCACCTAAGGTCGGGAGTTTGAGACCAGCTGACCAACATGGAGAAACCCTGTCTCTATTAAAAACACAAAAGCTAGCTGGGCATGGTGGCACATGCCTGTAATCCCAGCTACTCGGGAGGCTGAGGCAGGAGAATCGCTTGAACCAAGAAGGGAGAGGTTGTGGTGAGCTGAGATTGCACCACTGCACTCCAGCCTGGGCAACAAGAGCGAAACTCCATCTCAAAAAAAAAAAAAAAAAAAAGAATTAAGTTAGGAATTGTGGTAATTTAATTCTGTGATTATAAAATTTCAACAGGAGAAACTTGTTGCACTTGGAGACAAGATACATTTTCAGCCATACCAATCAGGTAAGCTCTTAGATGTGATGTTTTATTGGACTGCTATTAAAAGAGTATTAAAATGTTTGTTATAACTGAATCACTGTTAATATGAATAACTCTCATTTATATTTTATCATTTCTAAGCTAAATTAATGACAAAATTAACTGTTAAGTTCAATGTGTCCTTTGAAATAAAACATCTCATAAGAATGTTAAAGAAAACACAACTTATGAACACTATGATCTTATAAATGTTGTAGGTATCATATTTATTAATTTCCTAGGACTACCATAACAAATTACCACAAATTGGATGGCTTAAAAACAACAGAAATTTACTTGTTCACAGTTCAGGAGACTAGAAGACCTGATGTGAGGTATCAGCAGGGCCACACTCTGAAGGCTTGAGAAAGAATTCCTTCTTGCTTTTTCTAGCTTTGGGTTGCACTGCTTGCATTCCTGGCTTGTTGCTGCATCACTCCAACCCCTGCTTCCCTCTTCACATGTCCATCTTTCCTCTGTGTGTGTCTGTGTTTCCAAATCTCTCTTTCTCTCTCTTTATAAGGATACCAGTCATTGCATTCAGGACCTGCCCTAAACCAGTCTGAACCCATCTTAAATTGATTATATCCACCAAGACTCCATTTCCCATAAGATCACATTCATAGGTACCAGGAGTTAGGACTTCAACATATTTTTTTTGTTGTTTTTTGTTTGTTTGTTTGTTTGTTTTAGACAGAGTCTTGCTCTGTTGCCCAGACTGAAGTGCAGTGGTGCCATCTCAGCTCACCACAACCCCCGCCTCCCAGGTACAAGCAATTCTCCTGTCTCGGCCTCCTGAGTAGCTGGAACTACAGGTGCACACCACCATGCCTGGCTAATTTTCGTATTTTTAGTAGAGACGAGGTTTCACTATGTTGGCCAGGCTGGTCTCGAACTGCTGACCTCGTGATCCACCCACCTCGGCCTCCCAAAGTGCTGAGATTACAGGCATGAGCCACCACGCCTGGCCAACTTCAACATATCTTTTTGGAAACACAATTCAACCCACAACACCAGATTTATTTTTGGATAACTTTATTAAAAGCCAACAAATTTCAATAAGCATATTTTTCTTATTGGTATTTTCTCCACTCATAAGAAATAGGGGAGGGCTGACATCTTTTCTTTGCCTTAAAGATGATCTCATCTTAGGTATGGATATATACATGTAGAAATAAATCAATTTATTTATGCAAAGTTTATTTATGCAAATTTAGTCAAGTGTCTTTTGGAGCTCAATATTCCTTCCTTCTGCTAATGTGTGTGCAGTACCAACTATAAGCCCATGCTAGGAGCTGGAAATACAGAGGTGAATGAGATAGACCTGATCTTGCCATCTGGGAACCTGCAGTCCATCAAGGGGCTGGCCACACATTATATAGACGACTGCAATTGTGGTGCGTGGGAGGAGTAAATGCTAGCTGCTGTGCTGTCAGAGCTTATGCCTGAGGATAGAAGGGAAGAACCTGAAGCAGGAAAGTACATATCAACTTGTTTGGAAAAACTGTGGAAAAGCTCATGTGGCCAAAGCCAGAAGAGATGGAGCTGAGAGATACAGCCATAAGGAGTAGATGTGAGAGCTACAGAAGATTTCTAGATGGAGAGAACCTGGTCAGGTGTGGGATTAGTTTGGAAAACATCCTGGAATAAGGCAAGGCTGTTTGCAGAAAGACTGGTATTGGGGGGGGGGGCGTACAGCCAAGACCAGAGGCAGTAGAAATTTGAGAGATATTTAGGAGGTGGAATTATCAAGACTTGCTGATGAATCTGATTGGCTTTGGTGAATCCCAAAGTTCTTCTGGCTGAGCAACTGGGCAGATTTACTTTTGATAAGGGGAAAATGGTAAAAGAATGAGAGAGAGAGAGAAAATATGAGAATGTGGGAGGGGTGTGTGTGTGTGTGGGTGTGGGTGTGTGTGTGCATGCATGCCTGTGGATGGAAGAGGAAGAAGCATGGTGCCAGAGTAGATAAAGCGTGAGTTTCATTTCTTACATTTTGATTCTGAAATACCTGTGTGATATCTAAAATGGAAATGTCACATGAAGAACTGCATACTTCCTGGAGCTCAGAAAGATCTGGACTACAGTTGCCAAATGGGGAGTTGTTGTCTCATAAATAGAAATGAAGCTATCTGTATAATGGAGATTGTCTAGAGAGAAGGTAAGAGAAGAAAGCCTGGAGGAACTTAGCCTGTCATGGTTAAGTAGAACAGGAGCAACTGACAGAGGACCATGAAAAAGGGGTGGTCAGAGAGTCAGGATAAGTCCCTGAAATCTGATGATGTAAGAGACCTGAAGGCAGAGGATGTTTCAAGAACAAGGACTGGTCTACACTGTCAGATGCTACTGGTGTGTCAGATAAAATGATACCTGAAAAATACCCAATGGATGTATGCAAACGTCATTTGTGACTTTGATGAGACCAATTTTGTGCAATGGAGAGGGCAGAAATGAGACCAGAGTAGAAAGGAAGGACCCTAGCTTTAGGGGCCAGAGTGTCACTCTGGAGCTGGTGTGCTCAGTGCTGTGGGCCAGAGGAATGTGCCATGTACCATGACAGCAGTGGGAAGGGCCCCATCAGGACTCTGGTATGATAGAAGGGCTTTTGGGAGGAGGTGACATCGAAACTGAGTTATGAAAGGAAGAAAGGCCAACAGTCAGGGGCATGGTAGGGGTAAATGGGAGAGTTGTTCAATTCAGAGAAAGCAATGTATTCAAAGATAAAGACGAAAGAAAGAACTTTTGAAGAACTGCCAATTTGCTTTATCTGGAAAATAGAGTTTGAGAAATGTCAGGAGGCCAGAAGGTAAGTAGAGGCCTTATTAAAACCAATGAAGGATTTTAGGCAGAAGAGGGGTAGGAGCAGCTTCTAATTTAAAATGATCACTGTCTGCAATGGGAAGAATGAATTGGAGGGGGAGAGACAAGAAGCAGGAAGACCAGCTCTGTTGCAGGTAAAGAAATGATGAGGACCTTAAGCAAGCAGTGGCTGTGGGGATATAGGGAAAGAGCTATATTTGCAAGAGATACAATTGGCAGAACTTGACCAATCTGAGATTGAGGATAAGAGAGCGCTCAAGAGAGTCAAGAATGCCCCTGATGTTTTCAACATCTCAACACATGGTGGTGGTGTTATCTGAGGCAGAACTTCCCAAACAGTGGGCCACAAATGAATTGAGTGTGTAGAACTCTTGATCTCCTCAGTCCTGGGGGCAGAATCTGGGGCAGCTGGAGTCCCCAAGCTGGTTGCCTCTCTTGTCCTTGTCACTTATTATGTGTGCTGAGTCATGAAAATGGGAAGATGCAGTTAATGTAATGAATACAGGAACAGACTTTCAAGAGGCATCTAAGTGAAAGTTCTGGTGGGTAACAGACACATATCTCTGGAGCCCAGGAGAGAGCTCTAGGCTGGACATGAGGACACAGAGTTGTCAGCAACTGATAGTAATGAGAAGAAACTGATAACCATAGTGACCTCCTGGAGGAGGACCTGAGTGGTGGGGGAGGGAAGACTTCTGCAGTTCAGGGTCTCTTGTGCGTCTTGAATTTTGTTCCATGTGCATGGTATACATATCCAAAAACACAAAGAGATGGATAGATATCTGGATGGTTGGATGTTAAAGTTTAACTACTATTAGAGAGAAGAGGGTGAAGATAGAGGGGGAGTGAGCAGAAGGTTCTCTGCTCGAGTAGAACTCAAGTGCCAGAGCACAGGGTCAGCTCCAAACTGAAAGTGTCTCTGCTGCTGAGGCTGGAGGGAAGGGGAGAAGGTGATGGATGCAGATGCAAGTCAGTGTGTGGAACGGAGGAATAAGGAACGAAACAGGCAGCGGGACCAGGTCCTGAGGCCCAAAGACTCAGGGAAAGGCTGGGCTTCTAAGGAAGGACATGAAGATTTGAAATACAAGCATGTGCGCATAATGACATTTTGGTCAATGGCAGATGGCATGATACCACAGTGGTCCTGTCGCAAGCCGAAAGAGTGAGGGTCGTGATCAACTCAGCATACCACTGGAGGCTATATGAGTAAACAGCAAACTGTTCTCATAAATGCAGAATGCTGGCAAACTGACAAACTGCATCTGCCGCCCAGAAGGAATGCTGAGGGCAGTCATGCCCCAAGTGCAGTGTTTCTTGTGATTAGGCACACCTGTAGCCTGTTAGCAATAGGAATGTGAACCTGTGATCAGTCAAGCGGCTGACCAACCATTAGCTCCTCCCTTCTCTTTCTACCCAATAAATACAAAGGGCTGTAGAAGCTCAGAGCTGCCTTTGCTCACTGGAAGCAAGGAGCCCCCTTCTTCTTCCCCACCCCCTCTTTTTCTTTAAAACAAGTCCTTTTTTCTTTGTCTTCATTTCTACATTTGTCTTCCTTCGTTCAGTCTGGTAGTAACTGGTAAACTGTGGCATGGTCCCATAACATAATGGAGTTGAGCAATTCCTTTTGCCTAGTGACCTCCTGGTAATCCTGACCCTGTGTAGGCCTAGGCTAATAATGTATGTGTTTGTGTCTTTGTTTTTAACAAAAAAATTTGAAAAGAAAAAAGTAATTTTTAAAAATAGAAAAAAGCTTATAAAAGGACATAAAGGATCTAAAGAAAAAGGATATAAAGAAGAAATATTTTTGTATAGCTGTACGAGGTGTTTGTGTTTTAAGTGAAGTGCTAATACAAAAGAGTTAGTTTTTAAAAACATAAAAGCTTATAAAGTAAAAATATACAGTAAGCTAAGGTTAATTTATTATTGAAGAAAGAAAAAGTTTTTAAAATAAATTCAGTATAGCCTAAGTGCATGGTGTTTATCAGTCTGCAGTAGTCTACAATAATGTCCTAGGCCTTCACATTCACTCGTCACTCACTCACTGATTCACCCAGAGCAACTTCCAGTCCCTCAAGCTTCATTCATGGTAAGTGCCCTATACAGTTGTACCATTTTTTAATCTTTTATGCTGTTTTCTTTTCCTGTACCTTTTCTATATTTAGACATGTTTAAATACACAAATACCATTATGGTTACAATTGCCTACAGTATTCAGTACAGTAACCTGCAGTGCAGGTTTGTAGCCTAGGTGTATAGTAGCCTATACTATCTAGGTTTGTGTAAGTACATTCTCTCATGTTCACGCAATAACAAAATTACCTAGCGATGCATTTCTCAGAATGTCTCTCCCATTATTAAGTGACACATTACTGCAACTGTTAAGGGGAAGGGAGAGACACAACACAGAAAAAAATATAATTTTTTTCAGAGCTAAGGGCTCAGTGGAAGTTAGGGACCATTAATTTGTAGTGCCTGTGATGTACGATTGTGTGATTCCTTGCAAAGGTGCTCAGCTGCCTGGTTGCAGGAGCAGAAACCTAGATGCATGATTGTAGTAAACCCCAAAATATTAGAGTATACTGCCACCCCCTGCTGTTAGAATAAATGCAGTTTAGAGTAAAAATAACACCACAACGTATTCCAACAAAATTTTGAGTTTTTCCATGTTGACTTTATTTGGAGTAGCAAATTATTTCCAAAAAGTTTTTATTTTTCTCACATTTGTACACGTGCTTTACTGGTGCCTTAGATAGGTGCTAAGGCGACTTTGGTTATCCACATTGAACATGATAGTGGAAAATGAGTCCAGTTCACTTAGCGTTTGGGAATGAAGAAGGTGAGGCAAAGAAATTGAAGGCCATTGCAAGAAAGCAGATGAAGTGATAGACTATGGGGGTCTAGACTGGATAAGGAAGGAAGTAATAAATAGAAATAAAATAAAAAAGTCCAAACAAAGGGGATATTGAAACTATTTGACAGCCAGTATGGGTACAGATCCCAACCAATTAAAACAGTTGCTGCCTTTCAGAATGGACTAACTGATCAAAATAAACTGCAGGGGACAGAGTGGGTGCCATTGGTCCAGACCAGAGAGGGTTGAGTGAGGTGAAAGTACAGGAAGCTGGGGAGGAAGGACAGAGAGAGGGTGGGGTTTGGGAATTCAAAGGAGGTTCTGGCTGATGGCCAAGTCACCAGGAGTGAGCCAAACCAAAGCCCAGAGGAGGCAGGAAGGTGGAGGTGCAGGCACAGAGGGATATGTAGAAGTCCAATCGGCCGTTGATTTTAACTCAGATTCTTTTATTCTCAGAATTTAGAGGCCCTCTGTGTTGCTTCCTGCACTAGGCAGAATAGAGCTTCAAATTCCTTTCATGGGAGTGGGCTACAAAGCAGTCATTCTAAAATTGACTCCATTGACTTGTAGTTAGTCCTAGCTGTCCCATATATACTTGCATTATAGACAGTTTTGTGACAGAAAAAAAAAAGACTTGATTTTATGCTGTGTTTTTATTAACAAAGGTCAAGGGGTTTCTGTGTGTGTGTGTGTGTGTGTGTGTGTTTGGTTGGTCTTAACTCTGTCACCTTTGGCTCTTGTCCCCGCAAAGAAACACTCTTTGAGATATTCCAAAATCAGAGAATCTCACAGTGTGGAGGTCTCTGCTTACTAACATATCAATGAGATTATTCTTGTGTGAGGCTTGTTTAATCTCTTCAATTAATGCAATACTTAATTTCCTGATTTCAGAAACTGAACTACGTAAAAAAGATAAAAGGATCTCCTTACTCATCACAGATGACAGCCAGGAAGAACAGGTCTCAGATGGTAGGTACACTTACACTCAATTTTTTAAACTGCCCTTTTTATTCAAGAGTTAACACTACATTGCAAAGAAAGAAGTTTGATCACCCACCAACCATAAAGTGGGAGTTAAGTCATCCTATATTCAAAAAATAAGATTATATTTAAAATCTGTTTAAGTCTTCGGAGAAAATTACCAGATAGTCACTGTGCACCTTCTATCTGCTGGTCACTGTGAGAGACACTGGGGGCACAATAAGGAAGTGACGGCCCCACTCACTGGGGAAAGGAGCCATGAGAATATGAAAAGGTAAATGCCAAGACACACAGTGAATTAAATGGCTTAAAAAAACAAGGCAAGACAGGTCAAAAGGAAGAAAAGTACTTAATAAGTAGTCTAAAAACTCACATGAAAAGGAGAAAGCCTTGTATAAAGGAGAAAATTTAATTACATCTTGAAATCTAGTTGGGACATAAGATGGCTAAAGAAAAATGGGCATTTCTTCAGAAACTGAGCTAGTTCAGTCATAGAATATGAAAAATGTCTGGAGATCTTCTGTACAACAATGTACATGTCTTCCAAATACAATGTCTTCTGGATGCGTATAGGATAGATGAGGCTGGAAAGGTAGGTAGGGGCCACCTGTTGTCTAGCTGAGTGGTTAGTTAGCAGTATGACTAGTGGATGGTGGATGATGGGACTGTTGATGAAAAGAGTCAAACTCTGTGGGATATTTTGAGAGATTTATTCCAAGCCAAATATGAGTGACCATGGCCCATGGTACAGCCCTCAGGAGGTCCTGAGAACATACGTCCAAGATAGTCGGGGTACAGCTCGGTTTTATATATTTTAGGAAGGCATGAGACATCAATCAAATACGTTTAAGAAATACACTGGTTTCGTTCAGAAAGGTGGGACAAGTCAAAGGGTGTGGTGGGGGCCTCCAGGCTATAGACAAATTTAAACATTTTCTGGCAGACAATTGGTGAAGTTTGTCTAAAGACCTGGGATTGGTAGAAAGGAATGTTTAGGTTAAAATAAAGGATTGTGGAGATGAAGTTTTATTGTGCAGAGGAAGCTGTCAGATAGCCAACTTCAGAGAGAGCAGGTTATAATTTGTTTCTTATCAAGGGTGCCTGGCTCTTCATTGATTATCTCCTGGTTCTGGGGGGGAAGGAAGGAAAACAAAAGGGAGAGGAGATTCTCTATAGAATGTGGATTTTTCCCGCAAGACATTTTGCAGGGCAATTTCAAGGCATGGCAAGGAAATATATTTTGGGGTAAAACATTTTGATTTTCTTCCTTGTTATGGCAGAGTCAGATTGGAAAGTAAGTCACGATATACAGGGTTAAATAAAACACATCTGGTGAGAATTTATGGCTTATAGGGCATGACTCTCCAGACCCCTTAGAAAGGAATTTGGGTGGCTGAGCACGGTGGCTTACGCCTGTAATCCCAGCACTTTGGGAGGCGAAGGCAGGCAGATCACCTGAGGTCGGGAGTTTTAGACCAGCCTGATCAACATGGAGAAACCCCGTCATACAAAAAAATTAGCTGGGTGTGGTGGCACATGCCTGTAATCCCAGCTACTCAGGAGGCTGAGGCAGGAGAATCACTTGAACCTGGGAAGCGGAGGTTGTGGTGAGCCAAGATCACACCATTGCACTCCAGCCTGTGCAACAAGAGCAAAACTCTGTCTCAAAAAAAAAAAAAAAAAAAAAGAAAAGAAAAGAAAGGAATTAGGGCAAAATAAAAAAATCAGAGCTTAGTTCTCAGGACAAAGCACAAAATAGATGGAGTCAGGCTTAGAGAATTAATCCAGCTGTAACATGAGCCCTATAGAGGATTATCAACAGCCCAAATCACTGTTCTGACAAGCGTGGTGAACTCAGTCCCACCTAGACAGTGTCTCTCTAGATATCTGAGTGGCAGCACTATTATTGCATTGGCCCAACTGGTGTTAAGCAACACTTAAGATCTGAGGGCACCAAGCCCCTTGTGAGAACTGAGGGAAACTGTAAGATCTGTCATGAAGGAGATGGCAGCTTTCCACGGTGGAGGAAGAGAAGCCAAATTGTAGAGTGTGTATTCCTGAGACTACTCACATCAGAACAGTTTAAGTTGCTAATTACAGTTTCAGGTTCTTAGACCTCTACCTGAATAAATCATAAGCTTATGCAGATTAAAGTACTTTAGTTGTGATAAAAGAGAGAAAATGAGGTTGATTTAAGGTTGTTTTGCAGACCATTTGTTGAATAAGCATAGAATCAAATATAACCAATTACAGTGTTTTCCATATTTTGAGAAACATTTCCATAAGCTTAGGTGGATTGTAAAAAACATATAGTGATTAATAAAATCAATTTAATCACTAGCATTTTTTTCACTGAAATAGAATGAAATTGATAAGAAAACAGTAAGGAGACCAGATTTTTTTCCCCAATGAACTAGAATAGAATAGAAAGAAAAAGGCAAGTAGGAAAAACAAGAAAAGGGTAAGCAGGACTAGATTAGTTTATTAGTCAGGGTTCCCTAGAGGGATAGAACTAATAGTATATATATATATATATATATATATATATATATATATAAAATATTCATATTAACTATAATATTTATATATTAAATATATATTATATTATACATTATATATTTATAATATATATTATATAAATATTATATATAATATGTATTTATATATTAAAATATATATTTTTATAATTATATATAATTATTGTAATTATATATAATTATATATAAATTATTGTAATTATATATAATTATATATTAATATATTTATATATAATATATTTATATTGTATATAAATAGATATATTTATATTTATATATAGATATATTTATATTTATATATAGATATATTTATATTTATATATAGATATATTTATATTTATATATAGATATATTTATATTTATATATAGATATATTGATATATAATTATATATTTTATATACATATATGTTTATATATTATATATTTATATATTATATATTTATATATTTTATATTTATTATTAAATATAAATATATAATATTTGTATATGTTATATATAATATATTTATAATATATATAATATATAATATACATATAATATATATATAATATATAATATATAATATATTATATATAATATATTATATATAATATTATATTATACATAATATATATTATATATAATTTATTATATATAATATATTATATATTTATATTATATATTATATATTATATTTTATATTATATTATATTATATTATATTATATTATATTATATTATATTATATATTATATATTATATTATATTATATATTATATTATATTATATATATATTATATTATATATTATATATTATATAATATATATTATATTATATATTATATATTATATAATATATATTATATTATATATTATATATTATATTTATATTATATATACATAATATATAATAGATTATGTATTTTTATATATTTTTATATAATATATAAAATTATATATTATATATAATATATATTTATAAATATATATTATATATTATATATGATGTATTATATAACCAATAATATATTTTATATATTATATATGATGTATTATATAAACAATAATATATTTTATATATTTTATAAAATATTTATATATTATATAATATATAAAAATACATCATATATAAATATATATTTTATGTATATATATATAAAGGGGAGTTTATTAAGTAATAACTTACATGATCAAAAGTTCCCACAGTAGGCTGTCTGCAAGCTTGTGGAGCAAGGAGAGCCAGACCAAGTCTCAAAATTGAAGAATTTGGAGTCCAGTGTTTGAGGGCAGGAAGCATCCAGCATGGAAGAGAGATGTAGGCTGGGAGGCTAGGCAATTCTCACCTTTTCACATTTTTCTTCCTGCTTTATATTTGCTAGCAGCTGGTTAGATTGTGCCCACCAGATTAAGGGTGTGTCTGCCTTCCCCAGCCTACTGACTCAAAGGTTAATCTCCTTTGGCAACACCCTCACAGACACCCAGGATCAATACTTTGCATCCTTCAATCCCATCAAGTTGACACTCAGTATTAATCATCACAAATTCAGCCCTTGTCAACTTGAACCCATGCACATCTCCTGAGATCATACATAATCTTCAAATAAAGACAATAATAAGATCGTAATTATGCCTAACATAATACAACTATCCTTCATACAACCGGAAACGCACTAATTTCCAACCCAAATACTACTACAGAAAGTTAACAATACTTAAATGCTAATGTGAAGTCAATAAATCTTATTTCACATGATAAAGGAAAAGGAAATAAAATGAAGATATTTTCTTAGTACAAGTGTATACATGCACAAACATGTTTTTAACAAAAGAAGAAGGAAACACTCATGACAGTTACAGTCCTCATTTCTGCAGCTGGTCATGTGGTTGCAGCTGGTATTCATGACTATCTTCTACTATCCATTCTGTATTCCCTTTGCCTTCAGCAAGCACCTCAGCAGGTCATGGTTTTTTCCATGGTGGAGTGACCCAAGCCTTCATTCCTGAGGGGTCTGGACCATTTGTAGTCCTGCCTGAATTGGGCTATTATAGTTTCCCACTGACCTTTATCACAGGGCATAGTAATACTAAGATAGGCCCTAATGAATTATACTCTTCCTCACCTCCATTATGGAATAGTAAACTGATTTCATCTTGATAGTCTGGGTCAGTCACCCCAGCCAGCACTGTAACTCCCTTCTTAGCCTGTTGACTGAAAGGTAGGAGGAGCCCAAAGTGTCCAGGTGGCAATCTTAATTTCCAGTTTAATGGGATTTTTGTGTCTCCTGGTGGCAGCGTTCTTCCCTCTGGAACTAAGACCTCTAGGCCAGCAAAACATAATGTCACAGGAACAGGAAGCAAAAATGTTGCTAGTGGATCACTAGAGGTGATGGTGAGTGGTGCCACTTCCACTTCCACCCCTTGATTCCTAGACCTGTGATTCCTGGCTATGGGTGAAACAGTATCATATATTGGACACTGATTGAGAGCATACATGGCCTTCTGGAGGACTTTGCCCCAGCCCTGCAAAGTATTGTCACCTAGTTGGCATTGTAACTGTGACTTCAAAAGGCCATTCCACCATTCTATCAATCCAGCTGCTTCAGGATGATGGGGAACATGGTAAGACCTGTGAATTCCATGGGCCTAAGCCCACTGCCCCACTTCTTTAGCTGTAAAGTGAGTGCCTTGGTCAGAGGCAATGCTGTGTGGAATACCATGCCAGTGGATAAGGCATTCCATGAGTCCATGGATGGTAGTCATGGCAGAAGCATTGTGCGCAGGATAGGCAAACCTATATCTGGTGTAAGTGTCTGTTCCAGTGAGGACAAACCTCTGCCCTTTCCATGATGGAAGAGGTCCAGTATAATCAACCTGCCACCAGGTAACTGACTGATCACCCCGAGGAATGGTGCCATATCGAGGACTCAGTGTTGGTCTCTGCTGCTGGCAAATGGGGCATTCAGCAGTGGCTGTAGCCACATCAGCCTTGGTGAGTGGAAGTCCATGTTGCTGAGCGCATGTGTAACCTCCATCCCTGCCACCATGGCCACTTTGTTCATGGGCCTATTGGGCAATGACAGGAGTGGCTGGGGAATAAGGCTGAGTGGTGTCCACAGAACAGGTCATCCTATCCACCTGATTATTAAAATCCTTCTCTGCTAAGGTCACCCGTTGGTGAGCACTCACATGGGATGCAAATATCTTCAGTTTTTGACCACTCAAAGAGGTCCATCCACATACCTCTTCCCCAAATTTCTTTGTCACCAATTTTCCAATCAT
This sequence comes from Pongo abelii, assembly GCF_028885655.2. NCBI lineage: Eukaryota > Metazoa > Chordata > Mammalia > Primates > Hominidae > Pongo > Pongo abelii. Next base: position 110,070,272 of record NC_071996.2, on the reverse strand, counting down.
GCTTCTTCCAAGTCCCTGACCATCCAGCCAAACCATTGGCTACAGCCCATGAATCAGTATATAATTGCACATCTGGCCATTTCTCCTTCCATACAAAGTGCACAATCAGGTACACTGCTCGAAGTTCTGCCCGCTGGGAAGATTTCTCTTCACTGCTGTCCTTCAGGGATTTCCTAGAAAGGGGCTGTAGTGCTGCAGCTGTCCACTTTCGGGTGGTGCCTGCATATCATGCAGAGCCATCTGTGAACCAGGCCCTAGCCTTTTCTTCCTCTGTCACCTGATCATAGGGAACTCCCATGAGGCCATCTATACAGGCTGGGGAAGAGAAGGCAGGGTGGCAGCAGTGGAGACCACGGGCATTTGAGCCACTTCCTCATGTAACTTACTTGTGCTTCCAGGACGTGCTTGAGCCCAATCACATATACACCACTTCCATTTGATGATGGAATGCTGCTGCGCATGGCCCATTTTATGGCTAGATGGGTCAGAAAGCACTCGGTTCATGACAGGCAATTCAGGTCACATGATGACTTGATAAGCCATAGTCAAACGTTCAGTTTCCACCAAAGCCCAGTAACAGGCCAAGAGCTGTCTCTCAAAAGGGCAGTAGTTATCTACAGAAGATGGCAGGGCCTTGCTCCAAAATCCTAGAGGCCTCTGCTGTGATTCACCTATGGGGGCCTGCCAAAGGCTCCAAACAGCATTCCTATCTATCACTGACACCTCAAGCACCATTGCATCTGCTGGGTCATACGGCCCAAGTGGGAGAGCAGCTTGTACAGCAGCCTGGACCTGTTGCAGAGCCTTCTCCTGTTCTGGACTCCACTCAAAACTGGCAGCCAGCCTTTCAGGTCACTCAATAAATGGGTGGAAGTAACACACCCAAATGAGGAATGTGTTGCCTCCAAAATCCAAATAGGCCCACTAGGCATTATGCTTCTTTCTTGGTTGTAGGAGGGGCCAAATGCAGCAACTTATCCTTCACCTTAGAAGGAATATCTCCACAGGCCCCACACCACTGGACCCCTAGAAATTTTACTGAAGTAGAAAGTCCCTGAATTTTAGTCAAATTTATTTCCTATCTTCTGGCATGTAAATGTCTCACCAATAAGTCCAGTGTTTGCTACTTCTTGCTCAGTGGATCCAGTCAGCATAATGTCATCAGTGTAATGAACCAGTGCAATATCTTGTGGAAGTGAAAAGCAATCAAGGTCGCTCCAAATGAGATTATGACACAAAGCCTGAGAGGTGATATACCTCTGAGGTAGGACAATAAATGTACATTGCTGGCCTTGCCAACTGAAGGCAAATTGCTTCAGGTGGGCCTTATGGACAGGAATGGAGAAAAAGGCATTTGCCGAATCAATGGCTGCATACCAGGTACCAGGAGATGTGTTAATTTGCTCAAGCAATGAGCATCTGGTACATCTGGTACAGCAGCTGCAACTGGAGTCACCACTTAGTTAAGCTTACGATAATCTACAGTCATTCTCCAAGATCCATCTGTCTTCTGCACAGACCAAATTGGAGAGTTGAACGGGGATGTGGTGGGAATCACCACCCCTGCGTCTTTCAGGTCCTTGACAGTGGTACTAATTTCTGCGAAACCTCCAGGGATACGAAATTGTTTTTGATTTACTATTTTTCTAGGTAGACGAAGCCCTGATGGCTTCCATTTGGCCTTTTCCATCATAATAGCCCTCACCCTACCAGTCAGGGAGCCAATGTGGGGGTTCTGCCAGCTGCTAAGTTTGTCTATGCCAATTATGCATTCTGGCACTGGGGAAATGACCACAGGATGAGTCCAGAGACCCACTGGACCCTCTGTAAGTCAGACCTGAGCTAAAATTCCGTTAATTACCTGACCTCCATAAGCCCCTACTTTGACTGGAAGACCACAATTATGTTTTGGGTGCCCTGGAATCAATGTCAGCTCAGAGCCAGTGTCCAGAAGTCCTTGAAATGTCTGATTATATCCCTTTCCCCATTGCACAGTTACTCTGGTAAATGGCCAGAGGTCCCCTTGGGGAAAGTTGGGAGAAAGATTCACTGCATAAATTGTCAGTAATGTAGTAGGGTCCTTCCTCAAGGGGGCTTGGTCTCCCCTTCATTCAAGGGATTCAGGGTCTGTAAACTGGCTCAAATCTGGAAATTGATTGAAGGGCCACAATTCTCTGTTTTATAATTCAAATGCGTCTTTTATCCATTCAACCTAGAAGTTTTTTCCTTATATATATTAAGTAGGAATGCAGTAGGCTTCCTGTCAATTTCACTTCTAGGAACACCATGATTAATTAGCCAATGCCAGAGCTCTACACAAGTCAGACTATTCTGATTGCTGCTTTGTCTCTGCTGTCCATTATGGCAGTTATGCCCACCTTGCCTTTTTTTTTTTTTTTTTTTTTTTTTTTTTGAGACAGAGTCTCGCTCTGTCGCCCAGGCTGGAGTGCAGTGGTGTGATCTCGGCTCACTGCAAGCTCCACCTCCTGGGTTCACTCCATTCTCCTGCCTCAGCCTCCCGAGTAGCTGAGACCACAGGTGCCTGCCACCATGCCCAGCTAATTTTTTGTATTTTTAGTACAGATGGGGTTTCACCGTGTTAGCCAGGATGGTCACAATCTCCTGACCTCGTGATCCGCCCACCTCGGGCTCCCAAAGTGCTGGAATTACAGGCGTGAGCCACTGCACCTGGCCCCACCTTGCCTTTGATGGTTGGTTAAGTGCCACCACTTGGCCCCTGCCACCTTGGGATCCAGTTATTCCCAGTGTATTTAAGTTTTGTAGTTGAGTGACTGTGGTTCCCACTGTTAGATCTGACACACAGAGAAGAGCAATTACAGGGCTCTTCAAAGATGCAGGTGCTACCCTCACAAATCTGTTTCACAAGGCATTGGTCAAGGGTATATCTTCTGGACCCTCCCAGCTGGGATGAGTAGGTCTAAAGTGACTAATCCACTCCACCATCCCAATCTCCCTAAGCCTTTGGATCCCTTCCATTAAACCAAGGGAGATCAGGCATTTCCAGCTCACTCACAGTGGGCCATCTTTTAATCCATATTTCAGCTAACCAAGCAAATAAACTATTAGAACCTTTTTTAACTTCCCGAGCTGTAACATTAAATGCAGAGTCCCTACTTAGTAGGCCCAAGTCAATAAATTCAGCCTGATCCAACTCTATGTTCCTTCAACTATTTATCCCATACCCTTAATATCCATTCCCATACCTGTTCTCCAGATTTCTGTTTATATAAATTAGAGACATCGGCTGGGCGTGGTGGCTCACGCCTATAATCCCAGCACTTTGGGAGGCCGAGGTGGGCAGATCACAAAGTCAGGAGATTGAGACCATCCTGGCTAACATGGTGAAACCCCATCTCTACTAAAAATATAAAAACAAAATTAGCCAGGCATGGTGGCAGGCACCTGTAGTCCCAGCTACTTGGGAGGCTGAGGCAGGAGAATGGCGTGAACCCAGGAGGCGGAGCTTGAGCCAAGATCACACCACTGCACTCCAGCCTGGGTGACAGAATGAGACTCTGTCTCAAAAAAAAAAAAAAAAAGAAAGAAAGAAAAAGAGACATCAAGCAGCTCTTTTTGAGTGTAGCACACTTCTTCATGGGTCATACTCTCAACCTCACCTCTAGAGGCCCACCGAGACTTTAGTCTAGTTATAGGTCTAGAAGCAAACAAGGGTGTTAGGGGTGGCTACTAAGGAGAATCAACATTATTTTTCCTGGCAACTGACTCAGGGGAGGCCATCACTCTTGCCTCAGGCAGCACAGGGTTTATCCCCTCAGACAAAGGTGGAAAGGCTGATGACAGCATGGGTCAGGGAGGGGATGTTGCCACTACTGGGTATGGGGAAGCTGTTCCTTCCGGCAAAAAAGGTTCATCAGAGTTTACAAACTCAGTGTCCCCAGCTTCATCAGGGTTCTCCCACACGTCTCCATTCCAAGTTGCAGCATCCCATTCTCTTCCAATTAATGCCCTCACTTTAACAGGAGACACCTGGCAAGGCTGCACATACACTTTTCGTTGCAGTTCAGCCACTCACATAATAAGAGCTTGTGTCTGTTTTTCCACAATTTCAGCTCTTTCTCTACAGGAGATAAGACTCACTCAGGGCAATCTTTGCAGATTTGAGGCTCAGTATCTGCTTCTGAAGCCAGGAGACAGAATCTCTGAGTTCATCATTTTCTTTCATCACTTTGTCCACTGAACTTAGGAGCAGCTAACCAGCTTCATTATGTTCCTTTGTTCACCACATATGGTCAAAGGTATTATGTATAGAGTCACTAAACTCCCTGCCTCTCCTGGGCAGTGAATCAGGAGTGTCAAATGCATTTATTTTGCATAACTCATTAAACAGTTCATGCCAAGGACTATCAGTGTTCTCCGTACTATTAAAAGTAGAGTCCTTAGGTCCTTAGCATTTGGAGGTCGAATCATACTAAGCAGCCAACTCCAGAAACCCGAAAACCAACAAAATAACTCCATCCTTAATATTTCGTTTCTCCAGAACCACTCCTGGTACCAAAATCTGTATAGTCAAGGTTCCGTAGAGGGACAGAACTAATAGGATACTTATGAATAAATAAAGGGGAATTTATTAAGTATTAAGTTACATGATCACAAGTTCCCACAATGGGCTGTCTGCAAGCTTGAGGAGCAAGGAGAGCCAGTCCGAGTCTCAAAATTGAAAAACTTGGAGTCCAGTGTTTGAGGGCAGGAAGCATCCAGCATGGGAGAAAAATGTAGGCTGGGAGGCTAGGCAGTTCTCACCTTTTCACATTTTTCTTCCTCCTTTATATTTGCTGGCAGCTGATTAGATTGTGCCCACCAGATTAAGGGTAGGTCTGTCTTCCCCAGCCCACTGACTCAAATGTTAATCTCCTTTGGCAACACCCTCACAGACACACCCAGGATCAATACTTTGCATCCTTCAATCCAATCAAATTGGCACTTGGTATTAACCATCACAATTAGAAAAAGATAGGTATTATTTCATGTAATTTTTTGTTTCATTAATATGTACACAAATGTGCACATTGGACTATAATGTAAAATGTGCCTTTTATTGTGGGTCATAGGCACTGAAGTTTGAAAAACATTGACTTAGAACATCTCATGACCTAGTTAGGTTGTTGGTTATATTCTAAATCCAGCATGTTTTATTTAATTTTGATTTCAGGACATAAAGATCTGGTCCCTGATGAAGAAAAAAATCTAGTTATGTCAGATGGTAAGTCAGTGGGGTTATAAACAATGTCTATATTGCTAATAGTCATGACTCATATTGTCCAGTTGTTAGAGAATAATGTTATGGTCTAGCGACCAAAGCAAGTTTTAAATAACTGCTTCTTTTCATATGCTTCACAAACACTTTGAAATGGGCATAAAAATGTCAACTTTTTTTAAAAAAGCACTAAAACTGCTTCCTTGTCATATTCACCTCAAACTCTCCCAAAATACTCTAACTTCAACTCCAGTCCCTTGTATCTCTTGCTTCTCGCCTTTCCCTTTTCTTCTCAATTCTTTATTATGAAGCCCAAAATAACCAATAGGGCAAGACAGCATCTTCCTCAGAACACAGGTCAGAGGAAGAGACTGAGAGAGCCAAGTTAGAATTCTCCTTAACAGGGAAAATCTGGGAATTTTTGTCTCATTATGTGTATATATATCTCATCATATATATGATTTATAATGTATTACATAAATACACATACATATATATGCTGTTGACCTTGAACAGCATGGGTTTGAACTGTGCAGGTCCACTTATGCAGATTTTCTTCCACCTCTGCCATCCCTAAGACAGCAAGACCAACGCCTCCTCTTCCTCCTGCTCCTTCCCAGCCTAGTCAACATAAAGAAAATGAGGATTAAATGGATTTAAGTGGAAATGATCCATTTCCACTTAATGGATAGTAAATATATTTTATCTTCCTTATGATTTTCTTAATAACATTTTCTTTTCTCTAGCTTACTTTATAGTTAGAATGCAGTATGTGATACATATAACATACAAAATATATGTTAATCAACTGTTATCAGCAAGACTTCTGGTCAACAGTGGGCTATTAGTTAAGTTTTGGGGGAGTCAAAAGTTACGTGTAGATTACTGATCACACAGAGGAATGGTGTCCCTAACCTCCACATTGTTCACGGGTCAACTGTATACATATAATGTGAGTGCTTGCAAATATTTATGTAGAGAATTGTATTTTTTCTAAAGCTGCCTATACAAACCGTATATCAAAAAAATAATAATGTAGTCTGTTTCCATTTTTACAGCTTCATATGAAACTATCTATTTAGAAGGAAGCTAGCAATCATTGAGAAGTTGGCCCAGTGGTTTATGGGGGCCAGAGAAGGAGGCTTCATAGGGATGTTGGTAGAAAGATGCTATACTGAGCAGTTGACTGAACATCTGCTTGTTCATATTGTCCACTCAGGACATGGATAAGTCATCATCAATGGTTGAGACTTTATATAACAGTGGTCTAGCATCTTGTAACTCCTAGGAGAGCAATGCATTCAGAGAAACCTCAGAGTGGAAGGAACAAGATAGAAGAAAATGGAAATAACTGCAAAAATTATTGCGCTTTACATACTAAAAACTATTCTTTTAACTCTATTTGCAGCAGCAGATTTTCCAAATCAAATTCCTCAAACCACCTTTGAAAAGCCACAGTCTTGAGTTCCTAAATGGTAGGTGGTAGACAAAACATTAACTAGTATTTTCTTATTCTACAAGTGGAACTGGGTAATAGAGGATCAAGTTTCCTTGCAATACTATTCTTGTCAAACCCTCCCCACTTCCCACCTTCCCCAGGGACCCAGCCTTGGTTGCTTACTCTCCTGGATCCCAGCTTCCCACTTTTTTTTTTTAAGACGGGGTCTGCTCTGTTGCCCAGGCTGAAGTGCAGTGGTGCGGTTACAGCTCACTGCAACCTCAGCCTCCTAGATTTGTGATCCTCTGAACTCAGCCCCTCAAGTAGCTGGGACCACAGGCATGCATCACTACACCCAACTAATTTTTAATTTTTTTTGTAGATCTAGGGTCTCACAATGTTGCCCAGGCTGGTCTCAAACTCCTGGGCCCAAGTAACCATCCACTTTGGCCTTCCAAAGTGCTAGAATTACAGGCGTGAGCCACTGTGCCTGGCCTGCTTCCCACTTTTGCAACCAAATCCTTAAATCCTTCATTAAATCCTTCCCTCAAGATGAATAAGTAAGGAAATTGACACAAGTAATCTGCATGTCCAGATTTCCCAAGTATATAACTGAGTTGAAAACAAAGCTGATGTAGATTTCTTTGTGGTTGACCAATCAGGATATTCACCCAAGCCCCCACCCTTTTATTTAAATGTCCAATAAAATGAACAAAATTTCATGCACCTTTCATTCTGAAATGTATGGTATGATGGACTTAGGAATGGGGCTAATCAGGGGGAATTAGAATTGGTGCGTAGAGGAGCAGCAAAGCCAAGAGCAGAAATGGAGCTGACCACATAGCTGCATACATGATTTGGAATGAAAAGCAAGGTGCCAGGAGAGAGCACATAAAAATAGCTTGCGGCCAGGGAAGAGGCCACAATCAGTTTTGCTATATGAAAATACGTAACTATGATCTCATGGCTTTATTTCCCGATAGAATCGCTCTCACACATGCACTTTCTCAGCTATTGAATCGTGAATACAGGAATCCAGCAAACAAAAAAGCTAATAATAACATATGCTACTAACATATTTTGGAAATAGTTATGTCTTTTCATTCTTTTCGTTTTACAGACTTTGAAGGCAAAACCGTGGAATCCTAACAGATCAAATTGGATGAAATATATAATTTCTTGGTAGCATAATAAACATAGAAAGAATTTATATGAATGTCTATATTTAAGGAAGAATAATTTGAAAGATTTATGTCAGTCTTAGATAATACCATGCAAGGCAATTAAATCACTGTGACAGCACAGAGGTCAGAGTTCAGTCATTTTGCATTACTTGTATCCACTCATGTTTGTTTCATAATAATTGCATTTTCTTAGAACTATTTTGGTGTCAAATGCTATTTTTTATACTACATTAAAATAGAGTTGTCAGTCATTGCACCTGCCCATACATCTTCTGAGAGAACCTGCTTCCTTCCACCAGCCATACCTAAGACCTGCACCTAAGTGGCCATGTTTGCTCAAATGTCCTCATAACCTTGGCCTCAACTAATTAGGCCAAACAGATGTACTTCACTCAAGGAGAACCAATCATATTTTCTCTCTCTCTCTCTCTCTCTCAAAAAATAATTGAACTGAGACCAGTGAGTAAGTTGGTGTCTGGGTCAGGTTAATGGTGGTGAACTATGTGCCTGTGAGCTCTTCAGAGCTGGTTGGGTTCACCACCATCATAAGACCTGCCTCTGTACCATTTTTCCTCGGGTGTGCTTTGTATAAAGGTCTGTACAATAAATCACACTTTTTTAAAGCTTAGATTGAATAGGTTTCTGCTCCTTGACAACAGATATGGCCTGAATAAAATGAATTTTGAAAGAAAAGCATAATATTTTTACTATATAATTGCGTGGTTTAAGTAAAAATTACAGTCTTTTATTAAAGCGGTAATAGCCAAACCAGTATGCTCAGATATTTTCCGGCTAATAAGGCCCTTTACCAATGCCAATTAGGAACTTTTGAAAGCCCAGGAGTCATGTGAAAAACTGCTGATATCTGTGCTTTCTCTGTATGTTTAATAGCTCTTAAGATACAAATTACTTCCTGAAAATTCAGGGAAATTGTAGGTGCATCTTCTGCATTGCTTCTGCGCCATCATAATGCAATGGGTAATTTCAAACCCATGACTGACTTTTGCTTGTTTCCAAAGTCAGCACTTCATTTGATGTTATTATGAAGAAAGCTTAATATCTGTGTTAAGGACATTGATTTTGTGCCCTAATCCTACCAATACCATTGCCTGACCTTGTGGGGTCCTCAACCCAAGGAATGTTAACACAGAGAACAAGAGCTGTATGGGAAATCAAATGGTGCTTTACACAGAGCTGGGCACATGGCGGTTGCCCCTCAACATACAGGGCTTCTTATGATAAAACTAAGCGAGATTAGAAACTGTGATTCAGACCAAGAAGCCCAAGCTAAATTTCCCGCTCCATACCCCTTGAATCTGTTTTGTGTGACTCACTTATTACCCATAACCAGACAGAAAAGCTAGAACAAAGAACACAACCATGAACACATCACCTTTCAAAGTAGTGGCCCTGCCCCTTAGTGATTTTCTTCCCATGAGTGTCAAGTTGTGAACAATGAGATAATGAGCTTCTTCTCCAGTTGGTGGACATCTAGGAAAGGGCTAGAGGAGACCTAGACAGAGTTTTGTCCCCTTTTGGGACATATTCATCCCCATCCCCAGGAGTCTGTACTTCCAGCATGAATATGAACTGCCATATGTTTGGACCACCATAGGATGACAAGAATCCTCTAGAATAGACTCCTATAGGAGAATAGAATGGATTGATTTTAATCACCATATCTACTACCACACATTTGTCCCAAACTAATATATGGAATTACACTGGGAGGAAAGTGTTAAGTGTTTGCTATTTATTTAGAAATAATTACGATGCTACTTCAAAAGTATTTTTCAGGGTGATGTGGTTTGGCTTTCTGTCCCTACCCAAATTTCATCTTGTAGCTCCCATAATTCCCACGTGTTGTGGGAGGGACCCAGCGGGAGATAAATGAATCATGGGGGTGGGTCTTTTCCATGCTGTTCTCACAATAGTGAATAAGTCTCAAGATCTGATGGCTTTAAAAATGGGAGTTTGCCTGCACAACCCCTCTCTTTGCCTGCCGCCATCCGCATAAGATGTGACTTGTTCCTCCTTGCCATCCACCATGATTGAGAGGCCTCCCCACCCTGTGGAACTGTGAGTCCATTAAACCTCTTTCTTTTGTAAATTGCCCAGCCTCGGGTATGTCTTTATCAGCAGCACGAAAATGGACTAATACACAGGGAGTTTTTTTTTTTTCTTTATTTTTTCGACTGATGCACTAGTTCTCATGGTAGCCTGTTACATATAATAGACCAACTTGGGAAATCTCAAGTCTGATTTTCCCATTAAAAGTAACTTTAATGTGAGGTTATTATAAGTAGTTTCTCTGTGTTGTTAAAGCTATCATGGTAAAGCCATGAGGGAGGACTATTCTGTAGAAAAATTAGAGTATTGTTTGGAGAAAGGCATTATGTGTATAAAGTAATTAATTGGTCACTGGAATATGAGTTAAGTGTCTATAAATCTTTGTAACTATAGCAAGCACTATTAGTTGCCCTCCCTACAGCCCTGCTTAATTCTTGTGACCAACAGAACTCCGATTTTGTTGGGATGGTTGATGGGCCCAATGAATAGTGAGATATCTAATTTAGTCCCATTTGCCAGTGATTGGCCTAGGGGTAGGCATACGGCCCAATTTTGGACACTGATACATAAGTCTTCTGGAGGCCTGCATGAGACAGAGAGAATAAATGGTATGTAAGGAGAAAGCACTTTGGCTCCCACCTACTTCCTTCCTGCTTAAAATGCTGTCCTACTGGGATGTAATGCTCACAGCTTCAGCAACCATTTTGTAGCCATGAGAAGAGACATCACCAGCATAGGAGGGTAGCAGTAAAGAAAGACAGAAAAAGCCTGGTGCCTAATCCTGAGGCCTCGATGGCTTCAAAGAGCCTCTGAACCAACCCTGGATCAACCCCAGAATTTCTGTCTAATAAACAATAAATAACTCTATGTTTTAAGTGCATGTTATTGATGGGTTCTATTACTTATAGACAATGGCTGCATACTTAAATATGTGGCTATATATACTTATAGCTAACAGCTATTTAACTTACTAGAGAAATATCTTTCAATTTTTCATTTTAAGGGAATTAATAAGAAATATATTTAGATCATTTGTTTTTTAGAGACAAGTTCTCGCTCTGTACCCAGCCTAGAGTGAAGAGGCACAATTATGGCTCAGTACAACCTAGAATTCCTGGGCTCAAGCGATCTTCCCACCTCAGCCTCTCAAGTAGCTGGGACTACAGGAACATGCCACCACACCCAGCTAATTTTTTATTTTATTTTTATTTTTGTAGAGATGGGGTCTTGCTATGTTACCCAGGCTGGTCTTGAACTTCTGGACTCAAGTGATCCTCCTGCTTCAGCCTCCTGAGTAGCTGGGACTACAAGCATGAACAACCACACTCAGCCCCTAGACAAACTGACTTTTCCGACTCAGCTAGGCTCAAAATCTGTACTGACTGTTATATTTGTTATATCTTCCCTAATTCCAGTCAGTAAATGCCACCAACTTACTTCAATTCCAGACCATGATTTTCGACATTAGCATGGATCAGAATCACTTGTTAAAATAGATTGCTGAGGGCCAGGCATGGTGGCTCATGCCTGTTATCCCAGCTCTTTGGGAGGCCGAGGTGGGCAGATCACTTGAAGTCAGGAGTTTGAGACCAGCCTGGCCAACATGGTGAAACCCCATCTCCACTAAAAATACAAAAATTAGCCAGGCATGGTGGCATCTGCCTGTGGTCCTAGCTACTCCAGAGGTTGAGGCTGGAGAATCGCTTGAACCGAGGAAGCAGAGGCTGCAGTGAGCCAAGATCGTGCCACTGCACTCTAGCCTGGATGACAGAGCAAGACTCTGTCTCAAAAAACAAACAAACAAAAAAACCAACAAAAAAAATTGCTGGGGACCATCTCCAGAGTTTGTGACTCAGTAAGTCTTAGGTAGGGCCTGAGAATTTGCATGTCTAACAAGTTCCCAGGTGATGCTGATGCTACTGATCTGGGGACCATACTTTGACAACCACTGCCCTACACTATGTCCTCAAACTTCATCTCACTGATGCCTTGATAGATCTTACACAGTGATGTGGCCTTTCCTCTCTTGGCCGAACCATTACTTATTTGTTTTTATTTCAGGGAGGTGAACATTATGAGACTCCAAGAGACAGAAATAGGATAAAGAGCTATTCCTCCATCTACACACTACCAGATGTAACTGTGAAGTAATGTGTAACTTCCATTTGCTCCTTTGCTGGCCGTAAAACTAACATCTTTAACTCTAAAACGGTCCTGGCTCAGAGCTGAAAGCTTACTCGGTCTGCAGAGGACACAGAAAGGTCACCCAAGCTTGCAGCTGAGTTTCTGGAAGCAAACTGGTGACTCTCCCAACAGTGAGCAGCTGTTCTACCCCTCATATTAATTTCTTCTGGGCAGAAAAAGTGAGCCCACAGAGCTATCTAATCACAAGTCTCTCAGTTTATTGGTACAAAGAAGCATGATTTCTAAACAGAGAAGCCATAGCAAAGGTTTTGCAGAGTCCTGGCAGTCTCCTCCTTTGTAGGTGTGCTACCCATCTCTGGGAAAGCAGCCACAAACCCTAGTGTGTCTTGCTGAAAATCAACACACATAAGTCATACTTAAACAATGCCTTTAAAATTAAGTTGTCATCTATGGCCCCTAAAATTACCACCATGTTTGCAAAATGCCATGATGAGCCCTCAGTCCTCATGCTGACTTGACCTATCAGTAGCATTTGACATATGTCTTAGTCCCTTCGTGCTGCTATAACAAAGTACCATTGACCAGTAGCTTAGAAACAACAGAGATTTATTTATCACCATTCTGGGAATTCTTGATTATTTATCACCATTCTTGATCTGAGACTGGGAAGTCCAAGATCAAGGTGCCAGCAAATTCAGTGTTACATAAGAACACATTTCTTGGTTCATAGACAGCACCTTTTCACTGTGTCTCCACATGGTGGAAGGGGCTAGGCAGCTCTCAGATGCATCTTTTATAAGGACACTAATCCTATTCATGAGGCTTCTACCCTCATGACCTAATCACCTCCCAAAGGCCCCACCTCCTGAAGCCTGCTATGGTTTGGACGTTCATCCCAACTAAACCTTATGTTAAAATTTGGTCCTAATGTTGGATGTGGAGCCTAATAAGTGTTTGGGTCATAGGGGTGGATCCCTCATGAATAGACTAATGCCCTCCCTTGGGGTGAGTGAGTTCCCTTGCTCTTAGTTCCTGCAAGAGCTGATTGTTGAAAATTGTCTGGCACCTCCCCACTTCTCTTGCTTCCTCTCTCACCATGTGACCTTTACATATGCCAGCCCCCTTTTGCCTTCCACCATGAGTAGAAGCTGCCTGGGGCCCTCACCAGATGTCCAATCTTGAACCTTCCAGCCAGCAGAATTGTGAGCCAAATAAACCTCTTTTCTTTATAAACTACCTAGCCTCAGGTATTCCTTTACAGCAACACAAAGCTAACTAAGACAGCATCACATTGGGTATTAGTTTTTGAAATATTAATTTGGATAGCGGGAGCAAATATTCAGCCCATAACAACATAATCATTTCCTTGTCTCTGATACACTTACTTCACCTGCTTTTTAGGGCATGAGACTTTCATGGTTTTCTTCCTACTTCATCCCCATGAAGTGCTTTACTATTTCTCAGTCTCCTTTGCCGATTTATCCTCTTATACCCTTATAATATTGGAGTACACCAGGGATCTGTTGTTGATTGCCATCTGTAGCTACTCATGACCCCATCCAGTCCGATGACTCTATATTCCATCTATATACAAGTAATCCCCTAATTTATATCTCCAGACCAGTCACCTCTTCCAAACTTAAGATTCCCCTATCCTACTTGCAATTTGCACTTAAATTGCTAATAGGCAAATGAATTAACATGTTTCAAACTTACCTCTTAATTCCTATATCTCCCACCTGCTCCTCAATCTCAAACAAAATCTCAATAAAGAGGAATTTTATCTTCCCATTCACTCAAACCAAAATTCTTGGAGTCATCCTTACCTTCTTTTTCTTTTACACTCTACGCTCAATCACAGGAAGTCCTGATAGCTCTACCTTCAAAATAGTCTTCTGGATTTACCAGAAGCCAAATTTCACCATTACTCTCTGGGTCCAACCCTCTACTGTCTTCTGGATTATCGTAGAGCCTCTTAAGTAGTCTCCCTTCTTTATCCTTGAAATCTTACAGACTATTCTTAGAATAGTAGCTATTGTGGTTTGTATATTTGATTGAACTCTCTAAATGTCATGTTGAAATTTTATCCCCAATATAGGTTCCAACAGGAGGTATTGGGTCATGAGAGTGGATCCCTCATTAATTGCTTTGTGCCATCCTCACAATGAATGAGTCTCACTCTGTTAGTTTCCACGAGAGCTGATTGTGGACAAGCATCCTGGACTTCCCTCTTCACTCTCTTGCTTCGTTTCTCATTGTGTGATCTGCATAGGCCAGCTTCCCTTCACCTTTTGCCATGAATAGAAGTTTTCTGAGACGCTCATCAGAAACAGATATTGGCACCATGCTTCTTGTACAGCCAGCAGAACTATGAGCCAAATAAACTTATTTTCTTTATAAATTATCCAGCCTCAGGTATTCCCTTACGGAAACACAAATGGACTGAAACAGTAGCCAAAGTGATGCCTTCTTTTAAAATGTAAATCAGGTGTAAGGAAGGGGTCCAGTTTCAGTTTTCTGCATATGGCTAGCCAGTTTTCCCAGCACCATTTATTAAATAGGGGATCCTTTCCCCATTGCTTGTTTTTGCCAGGTTTGACAAAGATCAGATGGTTGTAGACGTGTGGTGTTATTTCTGTTCAGTTGGTCTGTATCTCTGTTTTGGTACCAGTACCATGCTGTTTTGGTTACAGTAGCCTTGTAGTATAATTTGAAGTAAGGTAGCGTGATGCCTACAGCTTTGTTCTTTTTACTTAGGATTGTCTTGGCTATATTGGCTCTTCTTTGGTTCCATATGAAATGTAAAGTAATTTTTTTTCTAATTCTGTGAAGAAAGTCAATGGTAGTTTGATGGAAACAGCATTGAATCTATCAATTACTTTGGGCAGTATGGCCATTTTCACATTTATTCTTCCTACCCATGAGTATGGAATGTTTTTCCATTTGTTTGTGTCCTCTCTTATTTCCTTGAGCAGTGGTTTGTAGTTCTCCCTGAAGAGTCCTTCATGTCCCTTGTAAGCTGTATTCCTAGGTGTTTTATTCTCTTTGTAGCAATTGTGAATGGGAGTTCATTCATTGTTTGGCTCTCTGCTTGTCTATTGTTGGTATATAAGAATGTTTGTGATTTTTGCACACTGATTTTGTATCCTGAGACTTTGCTGAAGTTGCTTATCAGCTTAAGGAGTTTTGGGTCTGAGATGATGGGGTTTTCTAGATATAGGCTCATGTTATCTGCAAACAGAGACAGTTTGACTTCCTCTCTTCCTATTTGTATACCCTTTATTTCTTTCTCTTGCCTGATTGCCCTGGCCAGAACTTCCAATACTATGTTGAACAGGAGTGGTGAGAGGGGGCATCCTTGACTTGTGCCGGTTTCCAAAGGGAATGTTTCCAGCTTTTGCCCATTCAGTATGATATTGGCTATGGGTTTGTCATAAATAGCTCTTATTATTTTGAGATGTGTTTCATCAATACCTAGTTTATTGAGAGATTTTAACATGAAGGGATGTTGAATTTTATTGAAGGTGTTTTCTGCATCTATTGAGATAATCATGTGGTTTTTGTCATTGGTTCTGTTTATGTGATGGATTACATTTACTGATTTGCAGATGTTGAACCAGTCTCACATCCCAGGGAATGCATGTGGGGCTTAAAACCTAAATGATGGGTTGATAGGTACAGAAAACCACCGTGGCACATGTATACCTATATAACAAACCTGCACATTCTCTGCTTGTATGCCAGAACTTAAAGTAAAATAAAAAATACATATGGGAAAGAAGATTATCCTCTGGGGATTAAACTGCAGTCATCACATACAAAATGGATTGGAAGAGAGATATACAAAAAATAAAAAAGAATTTTCTTTTCACTTCCAAGAATAGAATAGTAATTAATTATATTTTGAGGGTGAAATGACGAGTCATCTTAAAGTAACAGAATGGATCCCAGTCTTCAGTTAATAGCTAACCTTGACTATAAATTAATTTAAAGTTTTGGTACATTTAAAAAAGGAATCATCAATCAAAAAGGGATTGTGTCAACCATGGAAAAAAAGAAAATCACAAAAGTTGGTGATATTCATCCAAATAGTTTCCAACAGAATAAGAGCTTTATATAATACACTATACATAGTATAACCCCTTTGGTAAGAATATCTCTACAGAAAGGATAGATGAATCTGATGATTTTTAACTTTTACCATTAAACATTCACTTTATCAAAACAAACAAACAAAAATGTGAATCAGATTGTAGCTCAATTATGTTTAAGAGCTCATAGAGGCTCTCCACTACAGAATAAAAGCCAAAGTCCTTATGATGGCCTGAAAGGCCACATGGTCTGTTCCCACCCTCACCTTTTCATCTCTCTGATCTCCTCTCCTACTACTATTTTTCATGTTTATACCACTCTGCTCTTGCCACATAAGCCTCCTGGCTGTACCTTATATCTGCCAGGCACACTCTGACCTCAGAGCCTTGCACTAGCCATTTCCTCTACATGGAACACTCTTTCATTAAATATGTGACCAACGCTTCACTTCCTACAAGCCTTTGCTCAGATTTCACCTTTTTAATAATGCCTATACATACCATGCTGTTTAGCACTGCTATCTGCCACTCTCAGCAATCTCAGCCCCCTTTATCCTGCTCTACTTTTTGTTGTATTCCGCAGTGCTTACAATCTCAACGTTATTATTGTTCATGTATTATATTTTTGCCCATTGTCCTTCTAACACACTAAAAATAAAGCTCTATAGTAGTAATACTCATCTGTTTTGTGGTGTTTTCTAAGCACCTAGAATAATGCCTAGCACACAGTTTTGAGCAATACATACTTTGGATCCCTCTCTTCTAAATTCCAACAATGCTCATTCTTTTTTTTTCCTTAATCCCCTGGGCACCCACCCCTGAGTACCATTCACTGGCCGATCCCTGGAGTTCCACCCTGCCCTGTTCCTGAGTGCCCTCCGTGTGTGCCTCCCCCACCATGCCCTCTGGGTGCCAGTCCTTAGCCCACCATTTTGGATGTCCATCCCCTCCCACTCTGGGTGTCAGCAGCCTGGGTGCACTTCCCTGCCAGCATGAATGGGTTGTCCATCAGGCTGATAGCACCTTAGTAAAATTCACCACCGTCATTTATTCTTCACCTCTGCAGGATTAGAAGTGTAGTTTGCAGCTACCATTAAAGTCCCTCAGATAACCAAGCCAACAATACTAATGATAGAACAAGAATGACAGCTTACCATTCTTAGACTTAAAATAGAAGTACCAAAGTTACCAGATGTCCACAGCTCTAAAAGTGCATTAACTTCCTGCACAAGCTACATGGAAGCACAAATTATAATCAGAAGGCTCAGAGTCAGAACAAGAAATATTTACATGATTTGTGTATCTGATGGTCTTCGATGCTAATTAACTTGCATCTTCACAATGGAGCCATATCCAATGTCGACTGCTAGAGATCACAGGCAAGGCACTCTCCCTGCACAGTGCTAACCAGCCTTTCCTGATTCATTTATTCAACACATTTGTTGGGTGCTTATGATGAGTCATGTAGTGTGGGAGGCAGGCACTGAGCATACAGGGACAAATAAGACAAAATACAAAATAGCTCTTGTTCCTGCTTTTGAGGAGTTTGCTTTCTAGTGAAGAAGACAAATATTAAGCCAATAAACATATAACGAAGCAAGATGACCACAAGCTGTGCTGACAGCTATGACTAAAACAGAATGATGCGATAAAGCTATTCCAGATAGGGTTGTCATGGAAGAGCTCAGTGGAGCCTAAGGATGAATGTGAGGCAGTCATGAGATGAGCTGGAGGAAGCTTTCCAAGCAGGGGTAGCAGCAAGTGCAAAGGCCCAGTGTAGGGGGTAAGAGAGGAGATGGGTTAGTTTTTAAAAACAGAAAGAAGCTAGCCAGTATAAGTGCAAGAGAGGTATGGGATATATTTGGAGAAAAAGGCAGGTCTTGGAAGTTTTCACAAAATCTTGGTAGGTAATTTGGATTTTAAAGGCACTAGCAAGTACGTTCTGAAGAAAAATTTAGAGGAATGTAAGAATAGATGGTAGGATACCATTTAGGAGGCCATTATGAGCATTCATGCAAGAGATGCTAGTGGCTTAGACTAGGAAGATGGTAATAAGGACGAGAAGTGGAAAAATTGAGTTATATTCTGGAGGGATATATCTCACTCATAGGATTTTTTTTTTTTTTTTTTTTGAGACAGAATGTCACCTGTGTTGCCCAGGCTGGAGTGCAGTGGCATGGTCTAGGTTCACTACAACCTCCGCCTCACAGGCTCAAGCCATCCTCTCACCTCAGCCTCCCAAGAAGGAGTAGCGGAGACTACAAGTGCACACCACCACACCTGCCTAATTTTTGTATTTTTAGTAGAGACAGGCTTTCACCATATTGCCCAGGCTGGTCTCAAACTCCTGATCTGAAGCGATCCACCTGCCTCACTCTCCCAAAGTGCTGGGATTACAAGTGTGAGCAACTGTGCCCAGCCGCATTCATGGGATTTTAAGTTGGAATGAATATAGCGAGGAGAGTAAATAAAAAGGAGAAATCAAAGATTAACTGGTTTTAGTTTGAACAACCAGCTGGATGATGGTGCCGTTTCCTAAAATGTGGATAGACAGCAGCACAGATTTGTGGATAGAATAGAAAATCAGGGGCATGTCAATCTTAATATCTAAGTGGAAGTACTAAGTTATCGATGAGTCTGCAGTTCAGAGAAGAGAGCAGGGCTAGAGTCATCAATTTGTGAATCACTAGCTCAAAGGTGGTAAGGGACCTAGGCACTATGCAACATGTGTAGGAAGGGAAGGGTAAGGAAGGAAGCCCAAGACCCATTCTGAAGGCACTCCCATATTTAAGGGCCAGATCTACAAGGAGAGGCCAACAAAGAAGACTCAAGACAACCTTCTGTTGGAAGAGAGCCTGTAGAGTGATATAACAGAGGCCAAGAGACAGTGTTTGGAAAAGGAAAGTTTTAAAAGATAAGCTAAACATTGAGCAAATGAACAAATGTATCAATGTTTTTGGAAGCCAGGATAATCAAGACTGGGGAAGGGTAAAACAGATTTGGGAAGGGGGAAGGGAAGGAAGAACCCTGTGGTTTTGGATTGCTAGATTGGAATTGAAGATATCATGATGAACTTATGAAAAGGCCTAGAAAACAGTGGCATCCCCATAGCAGTGAACACATTTAGCACCTAAATTTTGAGTTCTAAAACCACTCCCTACTAAAAGGAACCAACCCTTTTTGAATAAATGATTGGTTCTAGCACTGGGGCAGGGAACATATGTGATAAATCTGCAATATCTTGTTGACCCAGAAAATGAGACAATGCTTAAAAAAAAAAAAGAATGGATGTGATGTGTGATGTGTGTAAAGGAAGGACACAGACATCAGCTTGCAGGGACACCAACTTAATTAAGTATACACAGGTAATGTCACATGGTAATTAGATAAACAGTAGCACCCCCATAGCAGTGAACCTCCTCGGATGTGATACACTAAGAAGGACAAAGAATTTCTTCTGGTATCCTTGCTCCCCAGAAATGTATAAATTGAAAAATAATCGTGGGGAAACAACATACAAACTCGATTGGAGAAATTTTCTACAGAATAATTGACCTATACTATTCAAAAATGTCAATGTCACAATAAACAAGAAAAGGCTGAGGAAGTGTTCCAAATTATAGAGTACTAAAGAAATATGACAACTAAAGGCAATGTGTGATGCTGGATTGGATCTTGGATCAGGAAACAAAATGCTATAAAGGACATTATTTGCAAAATTTAAATACTGTCTGTTAGGTAATAGCATTGTATCAATGTTAAATTTCTTGATTTAAAAAATGATACAGTAGCTATGTAAGGAAATCATCTTTAAAAAATACCGGCTGAAGTATTTAAGAGTAAAAAGCCAAAATGTCTGCAACTTACTCTTAAATGGTTCAGAATAAAATCATGATGTGTGTGTGTATTTGAACAAACATTTTTACAATAACAATTAGTGATTCTCGAAGAAGGGCATATGAGAGGTTTTTTTCTTACTATTCTTCCACCTTTTATGTATTTTGAAATGGCAAAATAAAGTTTAGTAAGAAAAAGCTAAGATAAAGGTAGAAAGATGTACTTTGGACTTAGCAATATGGAAGTCATTGATGAATTTGATATACAGTTTTAAGAGCTTCAGCCATGAAATCATAGCCTCTGGTAGCTTTCTACCTAAATATTTTTAAATTTCTCTCAAATTATGAGTTAAATCTTTCTTTTATATTTTCCAACTGGATTGTTTTTATAATTTTTATGTGTTTCACCTGTTCTGCAAACTGGCAAAAGTCATGAAATAAGAAACAGAAGATGTAAAACAATTGGAAAAAGGTAAAGTTAAATCTCCATGACATCAGTCTAGACAACAACTTTTTGGATCAGACCCCAAGAGCACAGACAACAAAAGCAAAAATAGGCAAATGAGATTACCTCAACTAAAATGCTTCTGCATAGCAAAGGAAACAATCAACAGAATGAAGAGACAACTTACAGAATGGGAGAAAATATTTGCAAACCACGTCTCTAATGAGGGGTGAATATTCAGAATATATAAGACATGCAAACAACTAAATAGCAAGAAAACAAATAATCTGATTTTAAAATGGGTGAAAGACCAGAATCAAAATTTCTCAGAAGACGACAACAAACGGCCAGCAGGTTTATGAAAAAAATGTTCACTATCATGAATCCCCAGGGATATGCTAATTACTACCACAATGAGATATCACCTCAGACCTGTTAGAATGGCTATATCAAAAAGACAAAAAGTAATAAGTGTTGGCAAGGAGGTGGAGAAAAGGGAATCCTTTCACGCTGTTGGTGAGAAGGTAAATTAATACAGCCATTAATGGAAAACAACATGGAGGTTCCCAAAAAATTAAAAATAGAATTATCATATGAACCAGCAATCCCACTACTGGGTATATATCCAAAGGAAATGAATCATTATATCAGAGATATCTGTCCTTCATGTTTACTGCAGCAGTATTCACAATAGCCAAGACAGGAGTAAACCTCAGTGTCCATCAAAGGGTGAATAGGTAAAGGAAATGTGGTGTATATACACAATGGAATACTAGTCAGTCTTCAAAAAGAAAAAAAAATCTGTCATTTGCAACAACATGGATGAGCCTAGAGGACATTACATTAAGTGAAATAAGCCAGGCACAAAAAGACAAATATTTGCATGATCTCACTTATATGTGGAATCTTAAAAAAGTTGAACTCATAAAAGTAGCCACTAGACTGATGGTTACCAGGGGCTGAGAGAGGAGGGTGGTTGGGAAGATGTTGGTCAAAGGATACAAAAATTTCTGTAAGACAGGAGGAATAACTTGGAGAGATCTATTGTACAATATGGCAACTATAGTTTATAACAATGTATTGTGTTCCTGGACATTGCTAAGAGAGTAGATTTTAAGTGTTCTCACCCCAAAAGTGAGTATGTGAGGTAATACATGCTAATTAGATAAATTTACTCATCCCACAATGTATATATATTTCAGAATATCCCATTGGCACAGTGGCTCACACCTGTAATCCCAGCAACTTGGGAGGTCGAGGACTGAGGATTGCTTGAGGCCAGGAGTACAAGACCAGCCTGGGCAACATAGGAAGACCCTGCCTCCACAAAAATAAAACATAAAAAAATAGCCAGACATGTGACATGCACCTGTTAGTCCTAGCTACTTCGGAGGCTGAGGCAAGAGGATCCCTTGAGCCCAAGAGTTCGAGGCTGCAATGAGCTATAATCATACCACTGCACTCCAGTCTGGGCAACGGAGCAAGACCTTGTCTCTAAATAAATAAATAAAACATCATATACATAATAAGCATATACCATTTTTTGTTAATTTAAATAGTTAATTAATAATAATACCAGATGTCTTCATAACAGCTACTGAAATTATCACTTGATTTCGTTTACTGGACCTATTAATAGTTACGTTATCAATTCCACATACCAAGCATCTTTGTAGCTCTAGAATAAAACCTACACAGTTATGGTAAATTATTCTTTTAATATATGGTTTCTAGGTTCTTTATTTAGGATTTTCTCATTGGTATTTATAAATTACACTGGCCCATATGTTTTTATGTGAGAGTATGTGTGGGATACAGAGAAACATATGATTGCTTTGTCATTTTTGGCATTCAGTGTTTTGTTGGCTTTATAAAATACATTTGGTAACCTTGTAGGTCTTCTAACCATTCCCAAAGTATAAAAATCTTTTGTTTTTTAAAGCTTTGAAAACTTTACCCATAAAATGATCTGGGCTCAGAATGTAATATTTTAAGGTCATTTGTTCTATCTTCCTTGGTACAGGTTTTCTATTTTTTTCTGGAGTCAACTTTAGTAACTTAATTTTTTCTCTGAGATTATTCATCATGTATGTAAATACATGTAAATCCTCTTTCTTTCTTGGGAGTTATAGTCTTCAAATGTATGTGTAAGGAGCCATCAGAGAGAGAGTGAACAGAAAGAGTGCCTATACACAAGAAGGGGTGGCCGCCCAGGTTCTGGCTTGTGTGAAACATTTATGTCCCAACCAGGGCAAATTGTGATTGTGTGGAAAGATTGCACCTTCTTCCTACCTGCTTTCTCAAGGTAAAGACAGAGTCAATTACCAATTATGATTTATAGAAACTACTGCCTTGCTAGCAAAAAATGCCACCTCATCAGTTATTTATGGTATTGTAAGATCATAAATTTGATTTATAACCCAAAACATTTATAGGAAGAAAAAACTGGTTTTGATTTATAACCCAAAACATTTTATGGAAAGAAAAGGAAAAGTCTTAATATGACTATATGAACTCGAGCCAGGGGGCTGCAACAGTAACTACAAAGTTCCAGTTGACAGAAGTAAGTGAAACCAAAACAGTCCTCAGATCTTTTCTCTAAGCCTGTCTGAAATCCAGCCATGCTAAGAGCTTAGGACTATCAATTGTCCATTTGCTTAGATTACTTTCCAACATACCCGGGTTCATTCTTAGGTACTTAAACATTTGTCTATTTAGTTGTGTTATTTTGACTGAAACTTCAGACAATTCTTTTTTTTGGCACCAACATCCTTGTTCCACAGAATCAGTCAATGCCAGAGATGTCTGATGAAATCTAAAAATGTCAGCACTCAGAAAAATGTTCAAACCTCCTTCTATTGCTGATATCTCAGACACTATGATGTGTCACAATGCAGATATAATGTAATATAAAACTTCTAAATACAATTTCAGCTTTGAGTCTGCAGTACTCAAACAGATACAGATTTCGTGTGCGATAGATTTACTTTCTTCCTAGATTTTTGTCTCATCTGTTCCCAGAAAATCAGTCATTTATCTAGACAAAGACCCATGATAGATTATTTTCTCCTTCACTTGATTCCATTCTTGCCCCATAACTTATCAATTTTTATTTTTTAAATG
The DNA here is from genome assembly GCF_028885655.2 of Pongo abelii. NCBI lineage: Eukaryota > Metazoa > Chordata > Mammalia > Primates > Hominidae > Pongo > Pongo abelii. The sequence goes on along the minus strand of NC_071996.2, from coordinate 110,046,704 downwards.
TCTCAAGTTTCAGTTTTTAAGAAACCAGTAGTGTGATACTAATATGTTTCAAAAACAAAATAATAAATTAGCTATCATTGGATGTCATACTAACTTTTCAAAGCTGATTTTATTATGGGACATTCTAGAGTGAATCTGTGCCCACTTACCAGAGTTGTTTGAAGTGTATCTGTTGGGACCTGAAAACTCAGATATTTCAGCTCTCCAGGTGCTGCTCATGAAGTAAAACACCTACGCTTGGAGTTCAAACCTTTTTTAAAGACATGTTAAAATTGATTCCTATATTAGTTCGTTTTCATACCCCAGACTGGGTAATTTATAAAGGAAAGAGGTTTAATGAACTCACAGTTCCACATGGCTGGAGAGGCCTCACAATCATGGCGGAAGGCAATGGAAGTGGAAAGTCACATCTTACATGGTGGCAGGCAGGAGAGCTTGTGCAGGGAAACTCCCATTTATAAAACCATCAGATCACATGAGACTTATTCACTACCCTGAGAACAGTATGGGGGAAACAGCCCCCATGATTCAATTATCTCCACCCAGCCCTGCCCTTGACACATGGGGATTATTACAATTCAAGGTGAGATTTGGGTGGGGACACAGCCAAACTATATCAGCCCCCTACCTTTTCAACAGCTTGAAGTCATTAATGGTAAAGTTGTAATACATTTGGTTCATGTGACATCATTTTTAAAAAATCCTAATAGGATTAGAACAAATTCATTTTTAGTCTAAACTTCTTTAGAAATAAGACATTTTCCGATTATACTTAATTTTAGGAGGAAATGTACATTCATAACAAATTATTATTATCCTTTTCAAGACCTGCATCATATTTAATGCCTTTTAAAAATGTGTAACCACATCTCTGTGTTTATAAAAGAATAAAATGACTTCGGTTCCACTCCTAGGTCACTCCTATCTGAGTTGGTTTGGAAGGTGGCGGTTATGTGGGACATGGAGCGCTTCTGACTGCTTGCTGCTCTCTGTGATATGCCCTGCTCTCAATAGCACCCAGAAGTTTTACCTGCCTCTCCCACCTGTGAAACTGATATGAAAATGGCCCTTTGAAACAAGAGATGTGGGAGCAGCCTTAAATTATTCAGGATCTTTATTATTAATGAATGTGCTTCTGTGAGCCCTTAAAAATAGTGCAGCCTCAAAGATTACTGTTTTGCATGCAATTGCTAGACAACCAGAACAAGAAATCAACTCTACACAGGAATGCTACATCTGGAAACCTGATTTTACTCAGCTTCTGTCTTCCAGAACTGCTGAGTCATTTTTACGGAGGTTCGACTAGAATGCTTCTCTGCGGAAACTAAGAAAGGTAAGGACTTGGCGTGGAGGCAGTTAGATCATATCTTCAGCTGTCCTGTTGACTGGCCGGGAGGCTGGACCCTTCTAGGCCTACCTAGGAACTTCAGGAATTTCTACACCAAGAAGAGTTCTAAACTGATTTCACATGCTACAACTTTTCTAAAAAATCTTATTTGAATATATATGGAAACTTGCTAGGTTTTGGGAAGTCTTAGATTACCACTATTATTATTATTATTATTATTATTATTATTATTATTATTATTATTATTGAGGCAGAGTCTTGCTCTGTCACCCAGGCTGGAGTGCAGTGTCACATCTCGGCTCACTGCAACCTCTGCCTCAGGTTTCAAGCAATTCTCCTTCCTCAGCCTCCTGAGTAACTGGGATTACAGTTATCCACCACCACGCCTGGCTAATGTTTGCATTTTTAGTAGAGATGGGGTTTCACCATGTTGGCCAGGCTAGTCTCAAACTCCTGACCTCAGGTGATCTGCCTCCTTCAGCCATCCAAAGTGCTGGATTACAGGCATGAAAGCCACTGTGTCTGGCCGCTGTTATATTTTTAAAGAATGAATGTAATCAGATTTTTCTTTAATTTTGCTTTCTGCAAAATGTTATTTATCTGCCCAAATAACTTGTGCTCTAATTCATTCATTCATTAGAAGGAAGGTAAAGTATTATTTAAATTTAATTATCATATAACTTTTTAAAAACAGTTTTAAACTACCCATGATAACACAGGTAGTTATGTAGCCATGTTACATCTTTTTCTGAGAACTAATAAAGCTTTTCTTATACCATAACCCATTCTTTTTGCTGAAAATGAATATATATATATATATAAAATACATTAGACACACACAGAGACTTCAAAAGTTCATGGAAAAATGGAATTAAAAGATAAAAATAAAAACAAATTTATTTCTCAGCATAAGCCTTATCAAGTTCAAGACACTTTTGTAAGTGATAATACCAGCCATTTAGTCCATCCTTAAAGAACTGAGGGTCCTGAGAATTTAACTATGTCAGTGCAGTCCTTTTGACATTATTAACTGAAGAAAACTAGGTGCCCTTTAAAGATTTTTTAAGATTAGGAAACAAAAAGAAAAGAGAAAGAGCCAAATCAGAATTGTAAGGTGGATACCTCATGATTTCTCTTCAAATCACTTGCAAAATTGTCCTTATGTGATGAGAAGAATGAGCAGAAGCAGTGTCATGGAGGACTCACTGATGATGCTGTCCTGGGTGTTTTTCTGCTAATGCTTTGGCTAACTTTCTCAAAATGCTCTCATGATAAGCAGATATTATTGCTCTTTTGGCCCATCAACAAGCAAAATACCTGGAACATCCTAAAAATTGTTGCCAGAACCTTTTCTCTTGATAGGTCTGCTTTTGCTTTGACTGGACCACTTCCATCTCTTGGTAGCCATTGCTTTGATTGTACTTTGTCTTCAGGATTATACTGGCAAAGTCGTGTTTCATCTCTTGTTACAATTCTGCAAAGAAAGCCTTCAGAATCTTGGTCCCACATGTTTAAAATTTCCATTGACTCTGCTCTTATCTGCAGCTGATCTACGTGCAATGGTTTTGGCACCCTTCTAGTAGAAAGCTAGCGCAACTTCAATTTTTCAGTTAGAATTGTGTAAGCTCAATCAGTTGAGCTATCTATGGAGTTGGCTATTGTTTCTTCTGTTAATTGTTTGTCCTCTTAAATTACAGCATTCACATTTCTTTAAAGAAAAAACTTCATTTTTTTCTTGCAAACTGATGTGGATGGTTTACTGCTGTGGGTTTCATCTTTCACATCATCTCATCCCTTCCTTCTCAAAATGAGTTATCTCTCTGTGAACTACTAATTTCTTTTTTTAAAATTTAATTTTATTTTAAGTACTGGGATGCATGTGTAGGACGTGCAGGTTTGTTACACAGGTAAACGTGTGCCATGGTGGTTTGCTGCACCTATCAGCCCATCACCCGGGTATTAAGCCCTACATGCATTAGCTATTTATTCTGATGCTCTTCCTCTTCCTGCACACCCAACAGGCCCCAGTGTGTGTTGTTCCCCTCCCTGCATCCATGTGTTCTCACTGTTCAGCTCCCATTTACAAGTGAAAACATGCAGTCTTTGGTTTTCTGTTCCTGTATTAGTACGCTGAGGATAATGGCTTACAGCTCCACCCATGTCCCTGCAAAGGACATGATCTTGTTCCTTTATATGGCTGCATAGTATTCCATGGTGTAAACTACTGATTTATTTGGGGCATTGTCCCCATAAACTTTTTGTAAAGCATCAATGATTTTACTATTTTACCACCCAAGTTTTACCATAAATTTGACATTTGTTCTTGCTTCCATTTTAGCAGAATTCACGTTGCTCTTAAGAGCTATTTTCAGACTGATATCTTATCCTTCTTAATGCTTCAAACTAAATCCTGTTCAGACATGCTTCAACAATCTAGTGTGAGTTTATTTTGGTACAAAAAAAATTTTGAAATCCTTGCCTATTTTTTTCAAAATATACATTTTCCACAAACCTCTCATGTGTGTGTGTTGTTTGAACAATAGTTGCAACATGAAACAATTAACAAAGGTAGCTAATTGACTACTCTTTTAAAAATAAACTAATTATTAACAGAATCCTATGTGTACATATACATACATGTATGTATATATGCATATATATGACAAGTTGATAGCTTTTGTTAGAAATTTAATATGTAGAATGATTTAGCATAGTGTTATTAGAAATTTAAGTATTGAGAGTTTCAAATTTTGTTCTTAAAGTTCAAGTAAATTGATATCATCTTAAAGTAAGAATACAGTCCACTCTTAAAATTATAATGCCTCAAAGGCTCTAAGTCATCATGGTATTAGTTTCAGGAGCTGTTCTCAGTTTTCTGAGAAGCGTGGTCAGTATCAGGAGCCTCTACTTCTATGTTTCTCCTTGTTTTTTTCCTCCCAAGATATTTCAGTCTCCTTGAACACCTTGCAGTCACTTTCCACAGGTAAAATGATTTGTTTAGTTGCCTTTTTGTTCCCGTGGCCTCATTCGTCTGCTGCAAAATCTTCTGCTTAAAATACTGGTTCATTTCTAGTTACAGGGACCCACTTGCCATCTGTCATTCCAGGAAATTTGTGAAATGGATCCAGATAAACAAGGTGAGTGTTATTGTCAAGTTTCTGAGCATAGTTTGTAAACAGAAAAATTAGGCACAGATGTTATATTTTCAGACCTCTGATTTGAAGAAGAATAAACATTTGGCAAATTTCTGGCTGAAAAAGAAACTGTTATTTGATTAAAGTGGCTTTCTCTCTCTTCTAAACAGAAATCCACCATGTACTGAAGAGTATCTGTGGTCTGTTGTCTCGAAAGCACCAAAAATAATCTAACAAAAGACTTGATGTCAACATAATTACATTTGAATTGCTATTCAAATACACAGAAACTATTACCTTAGTTTTATGTATATTCATAGTTAACTATTAAAATGAAATTATCATATATATTTTAATGTCATGGGTAAGTTCACAGTACTGTGTGGTTCAAGTTGGGAGAAAGGTCTCACAGTTGTCATTATATGAAAATTTTATAAGTGGATATGGAGAAACTAGTTCCCCTTTCTTCTGACATCGCTGAATGCCAAGTTAGCCCCAGAACTGATCTGTGGGATTTCTATTGCTAGATCTATTTGGAGCCTTACTCCCCTAACCAAAATCTACATTGTTATCTTACTTGTTTTATATGAAATTCTGTATGATCCCTAGTTGTTTATCTAAAACAACATTATAAATGATTCCAATACCTTTGGGTTTTCCAAATTTGGTCTCTCATATTAATACGCTTTACACAAAGCAGTAGGTAATCCATTCAACTCTCAATTTTCTTCTTTCTCAATTTTCTAAGGCAGTGTGTCTCAAAATTAGCATGCATCAGAATCACCCAAAAGGTTTGTTAATATGCTGAAAAGTTTGTGATTCCGTGGGTCTGGGAAGAGTCCAGGAATGTGCATTTCTAACAGGTTCCCAGGTGACCTGATGCTGCTGGCTTGGGACCGTACTCTGAGGACCACTGGCCTAAAGCATCTATTTTGGATCATCGAACTAGATGATGGACATTTGAAAGAATTGTATTATATCCACCTTAGTATCTGTGAAAAATAAATATATTGATGTAGCTGAGCAAAAACAAGAATCCTGGTCAAAAGATATTTCTCAATCATATTGCTTCCATGAAGAAGAACACATGTAGCTTGTGTTACTATTTCTTTAAGCATCTCAAACTGCTTTGTTCATAGCTTTGGGCGTGATACATTTGGTAGTTTCTTCCTTTCTTGAGTTTGTTTTGTGTGCGTGTGTGGTGGTTTTGTTTTTTTTTTTTTTTTTTTTTGCATCATCAGAAAAAAAATGTAAAAGCCTTGAGGAAGTGGGTCTGGTGTTGGCTCACCTGGGCTCCTCACTCATTTTCCATGTTGCACTGTATCACAGCTTGCCGTGTTATGCAGCATAACTTCATCAGATGACGCTGTAAAGCATAACTTGACAGGAGAGTGATGGCCAGATGGTAGAGCAGCTACAGAGTTGCTACTCCACCAAGAGCAGCATCTGGGAACTTGCAGAGCCCCTTGTCTGCTGATTCTGTGTATCTGCTTAGTGCATCTGAGAGGAACCAGGGCACAAACAGTGGCCAATTTCCAGAGGAAAGAAATGTTGGGCATTACACTATTGTAAATTATTTCCACCTTATTATGCCTACTCTCAATTTGTTTTTTTTTCTCCAGACATAGGACAGAGGAGTTTCTGACATCTCCCATTCTCTAACATTGGCGTCTTATCTGAAAACTAAGCATTTTTAAAGCCAAAGGAAATGGTGAATAACAAAAGATTTAGAGCGAATTGTAGTTTTATATATATATATATATATATATATGTTTGTACCTCTTGAAAAAGAAAGGAAAACATGTAGAGAGTTTTTAAACAACCTCTCTTGTTTGGGCGACAATGTTTAGGCACAGCCCACTTCACCTGAGGTAGATGTCTTTAATTCATGATCATATGCTGACTGTTGGATCAATGTACATTCAGAGAGAGGCCTCTGGCATGCTCTCACTACTTTGGGACAGCTCTGGCCTGGGACAGCTCTGGCCTGGTTCAGCACTGTAATCCCCTTTGTGGCTCCGCACAGTGCCTGGCATTCAGTATCTTATGTGTAACAGCTAGTACTTTACCCCATAACACTCAAGGGCAAGAAACATCATTTCCTAAATCAAAATCAAGTCACTGTACCTTGATATGAAATTTAGGCTGAGTTCACTTTCTTTCTTTCTTTTTGTTTTGTTTTTTGAGATGGAGTCTCGCTCTGCCACCAGGCTGGAGTGCAGTAGCGCAATCTTGGCTCACTGCAACCTCCAACTCCCGGGTTTAAGCGATTCTTCTGCCTCAGCCTCCCGAGTAGCTGAGATTACAGGCACGCACCACCACACCCAGCTAATTTTTGTATTTTTAGTAGAGGCGGGGTTTCACCATGTTGGCCAGAATGGTCTTTATCTCCTGACCTCGTTATCCACCTGCCTTGGCCTCCCAAAGTGCTGGGATTACAGGCGTGAGCCACTGCACCCGGCCACCACAGCCACTTTCTAAACTGATACTTGTTCCAACTTGCCTACAGCCCCCTTGAACTCCTATGGTTCTCCCACCTCCTCTCTGCCTTTCTAGCCCCAAGAACTTTTCCCCAGCTAACCTCTTTGAATTATTCCAAATTCTTTTTGGTAATTATGCATTATTAACCTTTGGGAATTGATTTTACAGAGAGTGTTTAAGGGGAAAGGGTTAAACATTCTCCCCTACCCCACCCTACTTTGGAGGAAGATGCTGAGTAGACATCTCTTCTCCCAAAGCTGAAAGAAAGATGCTTCTGCCTGCACCCATATTTCTTCCCAAGGAGACACAATTATCTCCCACACTTCCCTTCCCAGCGAGCAACAAGACAACACTGGCCCTGATATATACAGGTGGCTGGCGGGCTCCCTGTGCTGGATAAGGACGCATCTGAGAGCGGCCGTCCCTAAGTCATCTCTCCTCCCCCTCGCCTCTGGGGAGGAATCTCAATGAGGAAGGCAAAGCCCAAGGAGTCTGGGAAATCCTGGACAGGCACCCAGCTTCTCCATCCATCCAAACCTAGGACCCAGGGCTTGACAGTCCCTCCCCCAAAAAGTAGGATCAGGACCCAGAAGGACCTAATAGCTCCTGCCTGTTCCCTGATTCCCACTTGTTTCTACCTACCTCATTCCTGACCTCCCATTCCAGCCACAGTGAGCAGCTCAGCATCTTATCCATCCTCCATGCCTTTGCCCAGTCTGTGTTCTCTGCCTGGAATGCTGCTTAGTAACTTAGACATCTGTTCCTTCAACATGCACTAAGTAGCTACGTTAGCCCTACTAATAAAACGCTGAATAAGACGAGAAAAAAAAAAAAAAGAAATTTAGGCTGAGTTAAGTTTGGGAGGGAACTATCCCTGGGAGACAAACAGAAAGCTCTAAGGCTGCTACCTTGAACAACTACCTGGTCAAGGCCATGATTGAAGTCCATTGTGACCACCATTTGTGATGCTCTCTGCCTTTGGCTTTGGATTCCACTTGAAGACGTGGGACTCCATGTCAAGACTGGACACAGAAGTCCTCGTCATGCCTGTGGCTGGTCTCCCTGGCTACACCATGCAGCCATTCCCCCACTCAGGGGTCTGTTAGGAAGGGCAGCCCTGGAAACACCTCCTAAACCCAATCTTAGTCAGACATCTCCCAACTTCTTGCCCAGGCATCAGCCTCTCTCCACCTCCAGTAAAATTCCAGATTAATTCTTTCATGGGCCTGTCCATCTTTTCATATGAAGGCCTGAGTGGAGGTGACTTCAAGAGTGGTCCTTACGCAGTGGCTCATGCCTGTAATCCCAGCACTTTGGAAGGCCAAGGCGGGCGGACCATGAGGTCAGGAGATCGAGACCATCCTGGCTAACACGGTGAAACGCTGTCTCTACTAAAAATACAAAAAATTAGCTGGGCGTGGTGGTGTGTGCCTGTAATCCCAGCTACTCGAGAGGCTGAGGCAGGAGATTGGCATGAACCTGGGAGGTGGAGCTTGCAGTGAGCCGAGATCGCGCCACTGCACTCCAGCCTGGGTGATAGAGTGAGACTCCATCTCAAAAAAAAAAAAAAAGAAAGAAAAAAGAGCGGCCCTTAAACACAGAGACACTGTTAGATCTCCCAGAGGAGTGAAAACAGCTTAGACTTACAGGATGAACACAGAAACATTGCCTTTCCATTCTTTAAATTCTCCCCTTGCTGCAAGAACAAGACAAAAATGAATGTCACCACAAATTACCTTGCCACATATGTTTGAATCAAGGAAATACACCAAGCAGTTCCTTGTTTCATTTTTGCTCAGGGCCTGTTCCAAGGTTGGAGACTCGGCTGTGTTTCTAGTCACAAAACTCCCCAGCACACACTGCTAACTCCTCATTGCCTGAGTTTTATGTTAATCGGCTGACATTACATTTGAAAGTAGTTTCATTTTCCTCAAGACTTCTTCCTCTGGGCACCATAAATAGAAGTAAGTCTTGGCCTCAGAGCTTGCTTGTGTGTGAGAATCCTTGCCTCAGAATGAGCGTTTCTGGGTGGAAACTCTAATTGCAATTTGTTATCACCAGAAATACTAGAGATGCACCGCTGCTTGGTAGTTCTTTCCAAAGTTTGTGACTGATTTCCTCTTTTACCCTTCACTATAACTGTGCAAATCTTCACTATTCCTCAAGTTTTCTACCCCACCACATCCTCCTAACTCTAAATGTGTGAACATGCCCTCAACTTTACAAAGAAAACAGAAGCTCTCAGACACGGCCATTCCCCCAGCCCATCATCTCCTTTTATGCTTCCTCTCAGGGAATGAGAGATGGCTTCTTACCAAAGCTAATTCCTTCACCTGTGCATTTTCCTCCCTCTGTCTACCACAGCGATGGGAGCAGTTAACAATACTTCAGCGATTGTGGCAGAAAACTTACCTCAAAAAGGCTGTGTTACCTTATAAAATTAATAACCCAATCAAGAGATCTACTGTACAGTATGGTGACTATAGTTAATAACAATGTATTATATTCTTGAAAATTGCCAAGAGAATAGATTTTAAATATTCTTACCACAAAAAATAAATGTGACATAATATATATGTTAATTAGCTTGATGTAGCCATTCCACGAGATACACATATTTTGAAACATGCTGTGCATGATAAATATATACAATATTTATTTGTCAATTAAAACAAATGAAAATAAGTTGAATAACCAAAGGAAGGACTAGCTTTCCTGGGCTGGGACATTGTCACCAGGAAGCGGTTTCTCTCCATCTCTAAGTTCATCTCTGCTCACCCTTGTGTGTTGATTTCATTCTCAAGCTACACAACCTGACAAGAGAGTGATTTCTGCTCCAATCTACAATTCCAAATTCAAGTCGAGAAAAAAAAGTCTGCTTCCCTGATAACTTGAACCAAGAGTCCTTGAACCCAGATTCATTGGAACATTACTTGCCTGACTTTGGTATGTGCCCACCTCTGGGGAGGGCGATGGTGTTCTCACTGATGGGCTGGGCCTGGGCCACATGCCCCCATGGAAATGGGAGAGTTGCAGTTGACACTATTGGAATTTCATGGACTCAGATTCGGGGAGGTGGTTCACCTGGAGAAAGAAAAATGGATGCTGGGTGGCTAAGGGAACATGTGCCCTCTGAGAGGGACTTTGCTATATCATATACTACCTGGATCCCCTACTTCCTGAGTCCTCAACCCCACTCTGTCTCTCCTGGCTCCTCCTCCCTGACCTGTACATTCTGGAATCTCTCCTGCCTTTGAAAACCAATTTCGATTTTATGTGTTGTTCTAGCTGTGGCTCTCTTGTCTTCCCTTCATGTTATAAGATCTTGAAAAAGTTGTCTGGTTGTATGTTTTCTCCTCACCTTACACTCAGTGCTCTATCCTCTGCAATTTGATTTTACCCCCATGACTCCACTGAAACTACTGTCACAAAGACCTTCAATAATCAAACTAGTCATAAAAAGCAGAAGCAATAAATTCCCTTTATACCAGTAGTTTTCAAACTTTCATTTGCATCAGATTTACCCCTGGGGGCTGCTAAGACTCAGGTTATCCCTTAGATTCTCACCCCTAGATTCTGGCGTTGGAGACTTCTTAGAGTTTTGTTAGAAATTGTTTTTCTCCCAAGTTCCCAGGCGATGTTGCTGCTGCAGTTGGTTCAGGGACCATACTTTAAGGTCCACCGGTTTATACCAACAATAATCAGTTAGAACAGGCCATTTTAACTGCCTAAAATAAACTAAGCTATTAATGTGTATGATCTTATATAGCTTTATTGAATAACATTAAAGATAATATGACTAAATGGGGAGATCTACTCTATAGTTATTTTTTCTAGATATGAAGACTGATTATTTCAGTCTTAAGCAACAGAAAGCTCTGTTGTAATGTTGTTATAGTCTCTTAAATTAAATAAAAATCAAATTTGGAGCATCAATGGAAAAAATTTAAAATTGTGGGTCCTTAAGAAAGGTAAGAGAATTGAACAATGAGAACACATGGACACAGGAAGGGGAACATCACACACTGGGGCCTGTTGTGGGGTGGGGGGAGGGGGGAGGGATAGCATTGGGAGATATACCTAATGTTAAACGACGAGTTAATGGGTACAGCACACCAACATGGCACATGTATACATATGTAACTAACCTGCACATTGTGCACATGTACCCTAAAATTTAAGGTATAATTAAAAAAAAAAAAGAAAAGTAAAAAACAAACAAACAACAACAACATAAAAAAGAAAGGTAAGAGAAACAATTTAGGAAGTATATTGCCTACATTTTCTTATTTAAAATGTGCAAATACCCTTTGAGGAATGTGTTATAATTCCCATTTATCTGAAGAAGAAACTGAAGATCAAAAGTAACTACTTTTAAGGAAAAAGGAAGGAACAGAACTAAGTATAGCTGGCTCCAGAGCTCTCTCCTCTCCCCTACACTGTGAAATGTAGAGTGCTCAGGAATGCTCACTATTATTGTACTGCTATTGTTGGTGGTAACTCTCAAAAGAAGGTATATTAATAATTCTTTTTTCTGATTATAAAAATAGCATATACTTTTTATAGAAAATTTAGATAATATTGAGTAGAGAGAAAATAACCGTGAACACTAATAATTCAAGCACTCAGAGATGTCCACTGTTAACAGTTTGGTGGATGGTACTAGAAGTTAAGCTCCACAAGGGTGGCCATCTTTATCTGTCTAGTTGAATGCTGTATTTTAAGGGCCTAGAATCATGCCAGGGCCATATACTAAGGGCTCAATAAATATTGGCTAAATGCATGAGTAGATGGATAGCTTTGGAGTCTTTTTCATTTATGCATAAATACATGTGTCCACATATAACTAGAATATATTTGCAAACTTGAATTTATATTCTACATGTAGTTTTTTTATCCTGTTTGTTTCAAAGGCCATTGACTTTATATAAAAAGTGGACAGATTGATGGAATATTCCATCACTTTTTGGTGGGCTGAGAAGGTGAACTAGGTTCACCTGTAGCCCTAGAATAATGTAAGTCTATTTTTATTTGTTTACAGAAAAAAAAAAAAAAGAACTCTAAACCTTAATTTCCTCACCTGCAAAATAAAGTAAGCTTACATGATCTCTAGGATTTCCTTCCATGATGTGGGATTTATATAATGAGACAGTACTTTATTCATAATATTTTATGTTTTCTTTACAGATGCTCTTAATAGTATTGAGAATTCCATTTATAGAACAGCCTTCAAATTACGATCAGTGCAAACTCTGTGCCAGTGTAAGTATAGGCTCTCCTGAAATATTTGAAATAATCTGACCTTGATGTGCGATGTGAAATTCATAGAGAAAACAAACACTCCCCCCATGCAGCTGACTGCTGGATTCTGGAAGTCTGGACTTGTGCATTTAGCCCATTTGTGACAGAGAAGATGGAGGATGGGAAAACATCACATGCATGCAACCCATGTGTAGTTTTGCTGATGAGCAATAGAAATAATTGTGCATGAGGATTTTTAATTTTTTTAATATTTTCTCCACTTGGCTTCTTCTAGAAAATGTTTTTGGTTTCCTTTTCAGGATACCAATATGGACACAAAATAAAATTACAAAAAAAAAGTATTTTCAAAACTGCACTTGTAGATTTAAGCATAAAAATATAAAGTTCCATCTACCACATAAGATTTGCATTTTCAAGTTGTACCTGTAATCTATATATGAACATGCAAAAGTAGGTACAAATGAATAAATAACTCATGGACCATGAATTTTAAAACTATCTCAAGAATTCCCTGAGAACTGCCCCTTTTGCATTAAATTTATATCTGATTGAATGTATGGTTTTCTTTTCTTTTCTCCTACTGTTATGTAGGCAAAATAAGGTAAAATGTTTTTACTAAAACATGTATCCTGTGAAAATTTTCCAAGGTGAAAAATAAACCGCGTCTGAGCTATGAAAAACATCAGGCATTCAGCATATCTAAAGTCATTGATTTCTCACAGCATGAAAGAAAAATCATTTCATGTAAAATGATTTCTGAAATTTATCATATCAGACCTAAGAGAAGTTATGTTATATATATGACATTTCTACTGGAGGCTGACATTTTAAAATATTTTTCCTCCTGCCTAAAAAGTTATATAGGGCAGTGGTTTCACAAAATATATGTGAATGTGGGGTAGGGCACAAAAGAGTTAGCCAGGCGGGAAGAGGAGTTGCAAGCAAGGTGGGAAGATTCAAAGACCACATCCTCAGCAGGAACAACTCCATTCTTCTCTGTTTTCCATACCGTGTTTGCGTGTGTGTGTGTATAAGTTGGGGTCTCACTCTGTCACCCAGGCTGGAGTGCAGTGGAGGGATCTCAGCTCACTGCAACCTCTGCCTCCCAGGCTCAAGCCATCCTTCCACCTCAACCTCCCGAGTAGCTGGGACCACAGGTGTGAGCCACTACACCCTGCCAATTTTTTGTATTTTTAGTAGAGACAGGGTTTCGCCATGTTGCCCAGGCTGGTCTTGAATTCCTGAGCTCAACTGATCTGTCCACGTTGGCCTCCCAAAGTGCTGGGATTACAGGCATCAGCCACCGCGCCTGGCCTCATACTGTGTTTCTGTATCAGGTTCCTTTGAAGAAGAAATTTTTGGTTTTAAAAACAGTTTTATGTAGATTACTGCTCTAGATAAAGAAACTCACTTATAACTATTATTTATTATTCCAGGAACAAACAAAAAGCTAAAAATTTACCCCCAGTTATGCTATTTTCCTGGAGAATTTCTCCCATTAGAGAAAGTTAGCAGCAATTGTTCACATGTCCCGGTCATGAATGCCTGAGTATGTACCGTAGTGTAATGTGAGGATGCACAGTTTTCAACTTTTTGTTATCTCTGGCATCAGAAACAGTGAATATAAATAATACTCATGGGAAATATTAACAATACACAAAATCAGTGGTTGAAAAATGTTACCTAGAAAAGATATCCAAACAAAAATTTAAAAACAGAAAATCCCAAACACTGAGATAAAGCATAACATGAGCTCCAAATAGGAAGATCTGGGACACATCCCTGTATAAATCTTGTGGTGAGATTAATAGACACCACTATTATCTGGTTTGGTGTAATATAGAACTCTCAGCAGGAGATGAAATCGGCCTGTGTTCAGAATGCCTGGCTGAGGTGACAGGTTTTAATGATAAAAGAGTTTACAGCCTTCACCACCTGCAGCCAGGTTTTTATTTAAGTCACATTCTGAAACTTGTTCCTCTGTTCCTTAGACTCTCCTCTTAAAAGCAATATCAGAGAACAAATAAAAATTTTTATTATACTTGCTAGATTCCTTATCTGAGGTTGATTTACGAAGTAGAGAGAAACCCAGGGTTTTACGGTTTCACAGGCTGAAGCGTTTTAAATGCCAGGAGCTCTTGGCGCTCTTGACATCCCCACCTCTAAGATGGTGCAAGTGGCTGTTTATTAATTTTGTCTGTCATCCTCTCTCTGCAAGAAGCTACGGGGTTAGCTCTATTACATTCTTGTTTCTATTCATTGCCTTGTAAAAATTTTAGGAGAAGGTGGTTAAAAAATATTCAGTATAAGAAATAAACCATTATTTTTTGTAAGCAGCTCTAGTTTTATTAAGTGCCTTCTCTAGATAATAATACTGACGGAACCAAGGTTATTAAAAGTGGTATTACTGAGTTGCGGAATTCTCAGACTCTTTAGCCTAAAGATCTTTATAGAAGAGTAACTGCTCTTTTATGAAGATCACTGCTTTGTATTTAACTATGGCAATTGCTTTTTAACACACCATATTGCTTCTGAAGCTGGGCTGCAGACAAGAAAAACTATATTTGAACAGGAAAGGTAAATTTATTCAATCCACTTAATGAAGAGTATAAAAATGTTTTCCCTAACTTTTTACCACAGTGTCATAACTTTCTTGGAAAGTGTATTTTTCATTTCTCACTTCCCTTTTTAACTTCTTTCTATAAAACAACATCCTAGAAACTGTACTGGTAATAATGTTACAACTATGCTTTACTAACAGATGCACCTTTCCAAAATCAAATGAATCGCTAGAATAGTAACACCTGAATTATACACAAGGAACATATGTCCAAATAGTAGTCATATTTCATTCCCCTTAAAAGAAAATAGCAACCATAAAAAGTCTTAATTATAAAACACCCAATGACATTTGCTTCATTTGAAGCCTTTTGTTCCCATCAGAAAATAAGGCTCAATTCTTCATTTGCTTCCTACAGTGGACTTGATTGACAGCTCCCTGATACAGCAGGTCCTACTGCGTCCAAGTTTCTGGGAAGCTCGCAAGCGCTCCCTTTCTGTGCAGCAGCTTTCTCAGGCACTCCAAGAGCTGTTTCAGAAGGCCAGGGAGGAAAACCCAGGACAGGTGCATCCCAGAGCTCCGGAACTCACTCTGAGCCTTCTCACGACAATGTACAACAGGTGAGGGTGTGGACGTCGCACTGTGACCTCAAAGGCAATGTTTAGTTGCCAGTGGTCATTTACCATTTGGTGCTGGCTAATATTTGCTTGAGGTTTGGTATATAAGAAGCCTTCTTTGTTTGTTTTTCACAAATTTATTCCTCAGGAGTAGAACAAAGGAGTAAATGCCCATCGGCTTTAGGAATATAAATGACCCATGGATAGCAAAAAGAGGGGGAGAATTCCATATTACTCTTTCCTTCAGACAAATTCATTCCTACTCTAGAGAAGCATACACACCTTTTGCTAGGGCGTTTACACTTCTATATATACATGTGAAAAGCGAC
Organism: Pongo abelii; assembly: GCF_028885655.2. NCBI lineage: Eukaryota > Metazoa > Chordata > Mammalia > Primates > Hominidae > Pongo > Pongo abelii. The sequence goes on along the minus strand of NC_071996.2, from coordinate 110,030,973 downwards.
ACTTAGTTCTTGTTAACTGCTAGCTTCTTTGCTGATTTCTTTGTAAACCATTATCAATTTTTTTTTTTTTTTTTTTTTTTTTTTTAGCTAGAATAAGATGGAAAATCCTGTGCATGGATGGGTAACCTATAAACCAGTGTAGACCATGTCAAAGGGCTGATTGCATATGCTCTGAAGTCAATAGTTCTGCTAGTGTGTGGTAGGGGTGGGTGTGTTTTTTGAGCTGTAAGGTTTCAATTCCTCTGCCCCCTCCTCAATTTGGTTTACCTTATGTATCCTTGACTCAGTAGACTTCATCCTTTAGAATAAACTTTTCAAAAATCATAGTGAATTCAAAACATTTGGAAAGTAGATGAAAAAAGTAAAGAAGAAGAAATACATTATTACCCATCAGCCTGCCTCCCAGAGGCAAGCACCATTTTAACCACTGGGCAAATTCCTTACGGTTATTTTCTTTTCTAGTTTTTTTTTTTTTTAATTTTTTTTAACTGCCCAAACAATATATACATACATTCTCAAGTTATTTTTTCATTTCAGCTTCCTTAAACATTAAGCTTTTGACTGTCATTTCTATTATCTGTGCCTGTCTCTAACAATTCCCCTGCCTTCGATGAATTGTTTAGAAGGTTTGTAAACTAGACAGCAAGTGGGCAAGGATGATTAGGCTCTGAGTGAGGGCCTGTGAACTAGATTTTTTTTTTTGCATAAATATTTGTTCCTGTGCCTGCCTTTTGGTCCTTCCTTACCTCTGTCGCTTGGTTTCCAGGCAACTGAGGCCCGAGGAAGTGATGCTACCTGCTCCATGAAAACAGGGTTTATCCCTGCATCCCTGGTGCCTGGTGCAGTGCTTAGCACAGAGGAGGCATCCAATACATATTTTGGAGTGAATGCAGGAACAAATAAATGACTGGTGAAATATGTTAATTCAATGCTCTGTTCTGCTAAATTCTAGGTATAGGATAAGAGGCCACAAAAAGAACTTATAGCACCATGTCAGAAATGCCCATTAATAGTTATGGTTTTTATCATCCATGACACCAAAGGTAACCCTGGCCTTCCCATTCTTGTCTCTGTATTTTGTTACTGTGCAGCACAGGAACAGGTTTTCTCCAGCTTATGCCTGTGGCCGCTGCCCTAATAACCCTCTCAGGAGACAGCCCTCTTACAAAATACCGAGGTAACATGCAGAGGACTATGGGTGTCCTAAAGTGCAGTGAGCCCCAAATCCCCAACCTGTTATCCTATACCCCTGCCACAAGGCCTTCTTCAGCATGTACTCAGCGTGACTTGTGTGTTTGTTGAAGAAAAATATTTACTACTTGAGGAATTTGGAATTTTTTAAAATCTACACTTCCTAATTACTTGTTTCTTGGTTGTTCTTGATATTTATTTGTTTAGGGATTACCTAGACACCCGTAATTATTATCGGTTCGAAGCCTGGGAGGATCCTCACATTTCTGTTTACCAACCTCGTGATCTTCATCTTAGATGCACTGAATGATCAAGGCGTTGAAATGTGAATGGATTTCCATTAGTTATCAAATTATGGTTATTACAAAAATCATAGTGACCGGGCGTGGTGGCTCATGCCTGTAATCCCAGCACTTTGGGAGGTCGAGGTGGGCAGATCACCTGAGGTTGGGAGTTTGAGACCAGCCTGACCAACATGGAGAAACCCTATCTCTACTAAAAATACAAAAAATTAGCCGGGTGTGGTGGCACATGCCTGTAATCCCAGCTACTCTGAAGGCTGAGGCAAGAGAATCGCTTGAATCCGGGAGGTGGAGGTTGCGGTGAGCCGAGATTGTGCCATTGCACTCTAATCTGAAGCAAAACTCCGTTTCAAAAAAAAAAAATAGTTTTGGAGGCCTTCAAAATAGCGAGCCAATAATCAAGAACATAACTTTCCCTTCTCTTTCCTTTCATAGCCACAAAGAGACTGTTACTTCAAAGCAAGCACTCTTCAAAGATACATTGCAAGTATTCAATTTAAAGATTGTTCCTCCTACATGTCTAGCTCTTTTTCAGCTCTATGCAGAAAATAGCAGGGGAGGCTATGATTCTGGGCCACGCATGACTCGAAGGGTTTTGAGAAAACTACTAACAGATCTACAGCAGGTAAATCCCTAATACTTAAGAACTGTACATTTGTTTCAGTTAATTAGCCACATTTATTATTAAAGAATCTGATGTCTCCAGTGTCAAGTCTATCTTTTTATATAACTCCATGCAAGCTCTCTCCTCCATAGCCATTGCTGTTACTTGAATATAACTTAACTTATAAGGTTATGAGTAGAAGGTTATGAATTATACTCATACTCATGAGGCTAAAGCTAATGTGGTCTATAGATAAGAATTATTTGCATTGCCGTAAGTTTGCTACAAGTTAACGTTACTCTCTATAGAGTTGTAAAATAGCTTAGCAAAGACAATGATGTATCTCTCTATAGGTACAGATAATCACCACTGAAAACATATCCAATAGTCTCTTTTGCTTATTCCAAAGTATTTAATTTTTCCTTACACCCCTATACCTTTTTCACTCCTACATATTAAAATTTGTGCCTGACATGCACCAGGTTCTCCATGCCTGACTTCTGCATTTCTATCTACCCACAAGGCCATTGCCTATCCTTTCACTTAAGAAACTACTCCTCTTTCAATATCTCTCAATTATTTGTCACCTCCTTGCTCAAAGCTTCTTTGACTTCCTATGCATAACTTTGTTGCAGCACTTGTCAAATCATGGTAGATGCTTCCCTACTGGACTATTTCATTTTTATATCTCCAGTGACTTGAACAGTGCCTGATACTAAAAGACATCAAAAAAATGCTTAAAGAATGCATAGATGGAGTGCCATGTCGAGTACTCAAAATTATTTCCATCATTTCCTGTTCTTTAAGAATGTGTACATTTGATTTGGTTTTTATTCTTACTAGGCAAGGGAATTTAACCTCCTTAAAGATGTTTTTTAAATGTTAAAATTATGTAAATTGATGTGACTGAGCAAGAACTTCTGCAAAAGGATTAAACAGGCTCTGGATTGTCTTGCGTGTAGGTGCTTTTGTCCTGTTGTACCCTTACCCTTGTTTTGAAGGATGTCTCCATTCTTCCAGCTCCTTCAAAATCCCCATGCTAGATATTTTTGACTGTAATGACTTAGGAACTTTCTGTCATTTTTCTCTTGGGTCTGGACCAAGGATTCTGAACTGAGGATAGTCATGCATGATGGGAGCAGGGGCAGGATAAGGAGGAAGATAATAAAAATCTCTAGGACAGGGAGTATAGATTGGAAAAACCTATTCAAAATTATCTTTGCTTTGATTTGGTTTTAATATTAATATTTTGTGTTTATGATGATGACAATAATTAATATTTAACTTAAATTCCAAACATCATTTATTTATTTCTTAAATGGAGCAATGATTTTTTTTTTTCATTTACAAGGTAGAATATCAGGCATAGATACTTCTGAGCTGCCCTGGTAGTTGCAGCAGCCACATAGATCCCACCACCAAATGTTCTGCTGATTCTAAGGCATTTCTCAGGGAGCCATCATAAGTTGCAGGCTCACTTCCACCCATCCCATATCACAAGACTCAAGCAGGTGGGGGCCTGGGAGGGCTGGACAATCTGTCCGCCCATTTGTGCAATCAGACTGCTGAGACTAGAGTGCTTAGTAGCGGATGTGATGAAAGGGGATGGGCTGAGGGACATTTTCCTTCTAGAGAATTCTTTGTGCTCTCCTGACTACTTGGTCCAACAGGCTCTAAAAATCTGCCCTTGTTTCAGGCTCAATTGAGGTCAATGAGCAGCTGAACTAGAAGCTCCCTCAGCACTCCGCCCCTACCTGCACCCCAGGCATTAGTATGCCCCTGAGAAGGTCTTAGGAAGCCGGAGATTTGCACAGAAATTATCATCCCATTGACTGCTATTACAGACTCAGAAATGAATTCTCAGAGAAAATTCCAGGCCCTACCACATGATTCAAATCCTCCCCTAAGCATCATAATTATCATTTCAAGTGGTGTCTGCCTGTGCCGGTGTACCATCTAGCCATGTTTAATTCTTCCTAAAACACCTGCAAGAAATTAGTCACGTGGGCCATTCATCCACAGAATCTTTATGCACATCCTTATAAGCAAAAATGTAGGTTGAAAACCCACTACAGAAGTGAATTTTCTTTGTACTAATGTTAGAATCACAGAGCTGGTGAGAGTCATCCTATGTTACCCACCCACCTTATTTTACAAATGAAGTAAAACTCCTTTCCCAGGGCTCAAGGACATCAGAGGAGGGTGAATGTTGAATCAACAACACAGTCTAAATAAGTGGCTCAGTTCGTTCATCAGCACTCACAAGCCAAACGATGGGTAATGAGTTACGCTTTCAGACAAAGGCTAAATAACATAGGGAGTAGTTACTTACATTCGACTGGCGACAGGATTATTATCAATTTAAAGTACAAGCCATCTTGTCACTATTACACAAATGTTTGTTGACTTCTGCCTGGCTAATTGTCAGCAAAGAGGTTCTGAGTGCCACTTTCCTGATTAGAAGAACATTTATTCGAGTTGATGGACTCAGCAGGAGGGTCTCTGAGATTACTTCTGAGCTTGCAGGCAATGCCTGCTGACAGCCTGTGCTGTAGAAGACATCAGATGTGAAATTAGGACCCGTGACCAAATGGGAATAAATGGAGGTGACAGGTACATGTATCTGTGCATATAGATGATGTCAGAGCCGAGTCCCTGGCCATCTTGGCAGTCACAAAAGGTTCTTAGTGCCTTAATTGAACGCCTTATGGTGACTGTGGCTGAAAGTTGGAAACCACTGAGTGTGGTGGCACAGATTGAGCCATTGAAATATATGTAAGGTCGGGCTGTGACAAAGCTTCATGGAAACTCCTCAAGAAAGAGTAAGAGTCCTGGAGTGAGACCCCAATTCTGCTGCTAACTTGCTTTTTTGACCTTGAGCAAAATATCAAATCTCAGTTACTCTTCACTTTATTTTTTGAAAACTATTTAATTGATAATCAGAAACTATATATTCAAAGTGTACATACAACATGATGTTTTGAGATAGATATACACTGCATAATGATTATCACAATCAAATTAATTAACCCATCTGTCACCATCATCATTACCATCTCGTGGGGGTGGGGGGTTTGAAGACACTTCAAACCTGCTCTTGTATCAATTTGCAAGGAAACAATACAGCACTATCACTAGTATCCATGCTGCAATTAGATCCCTAGAATTTAGTCATCTTATAACTGAAAGTTTCTACCTTTTAATCAACATCGTCTCATTTATCCCTGTCCTCAGCCCCTGGCATCCACTATTCTTCTGTTTCTATGAATTCAATGTTTTTAGATTCCACATGTAAGTGTGATTATGCAGTATTTGTCTTTCTGTGCTTGGCTTCTTTCATTTAGCATGTTGTCCTCTAGGTTCATGTTGCCACAAATGACAGGATTCCCTTCTTTCCTAAGGCTGAGTACTATTCCGTTGTATGTTACATACCACATTTTTTATTCCATTCATCTGTCAATGAACAGTTAGATCGTTCCAGAAACTTGGCTATTATGAAGAGTGCTACAGTGAACATGGGAGTGCAGATGTCTCTTTGACAAACTGATTTCCTTTCCTTTCATCCCTTGCTTTAAACAAGGGTAGTAATTACCACCCTACCTCAGAAATTGGCATTTCTTAAAATGATATGATATGAAAGTGTTTGGAAACGTTTTTCTCAAAGCCACTCTAGGCTTGTCCAAAGGTAGTGAGTTATCTCAGTAGATTGTTTACAGTCAGTTACAGATTGAACTTCTTGATCTACTCTTTCCGGCTTCTCACTACTGCACTTGACTAGTCTTAAAAATATGTATATATACAATAGCAAAGACTTGGAACCAACCCAAATCCCCATCAGTGATAGACTGGATAAAGAAAATGTGGCACATAAACACCATGGAGTACTATGCAGCCATAAAAAACATGAGTTCATGTCCTTTGCAGGGACATGGATGAAGCTGGAAACCATCATTCTCATCAAACTAACACAGGAACAGAAAACCAAACACTGCATGTTCTCACTCATAAGTGGTAGTTGAACAATGAGAACACGTGGACACAGGGAGGGGAACATCATACACGGGGGCCTGTCAGGGGGTGGGGTAAAGGGAAGGGAGAGCATTAGGACAAATACCTAATGCATGCAGGGCTTAAAACCTAGATGACAGGTTGATAAGTGCAGCAAACCACCATGGCACATGTATACCTATGTAACAAACCTGCACGTTCTGCACATGTGTCCCAGAACTTAAAGTAAAAAAAAAGTATACATATTTTAAAACTCTAAATTTTAAGACAGTGTTATTGTGATCTTCATTTCGTGGGTGAACAAAGGCAAAGAAAGGTTAAAATAATTTGGAATCACAAGAAAATAAAACAGAAGGAAGCAGTTTATCACCCCACTGGCAGACTTCCTTCCCTTCCCCTCCTCCCTCCTCTCCTTCCCACTTGCTTACTCATTGTCTTAACGCAAACATTGCACAAAACCCACACATTGCTTTGTTCTCTTGGATCGAGACAGTTCACCTGGTCTCAGATACCAAATACCTGTGACTACACGGCTGTGGGCACCAACTTTCAGCCCTGCTGCTCCCAGAGACGATATATTTCTCCACTTTCTAACAGCTAAGATGAGGTTGTCTCTTGCAGATCCCAACTGTCGTGGGAGAGAGTCGTGCTCTGTGCCCTGTGGAAAGTGCCACCCGCAGCTGTTTCCAAGGGGTGAGTGCCTTGCAAATGTCCCTGGAGTTGGGGACAGACACGGTGTATTGGGATAGTTTGCTGACTGATTTACGTTATAGACCTATTATTACTCCACACAGCATCTCAGATAACTGAATTTAGGAGGTAGTCTCACCTCCAGCTTTTCCTATGATAAACTTCTTCAGCAGAGCTGACAGAATTAGAGTCAGAAAAGAAAATGAAAACATCAAGTCATGCCTAAAAACACATCTTAGGGTGCCATTGTTTTTCAGGTGTTGAGCCCAGCAATCAAAGAAGAGAAATTCCTGTCTTGGGTCCAATCTGAGCCTGCCATCCTCCTGTGGCTCCCGACCTGCCGCCGGTTATCAGCTGCTGAAAGGGTCACTCACCCTGCTCGGTGCACCGTCTGCAGGACTTTCCCAATCACGGGACTCAGGTACAGTCATCAGCAGCATTTCTTGGATTATCATTCTCCATATGGTTCTACAGTTGGAGCTGCATCCCTTCAGATTCTTTTTGGGGTCCTCCTTACACATCTGAAATTCAGTTGACTTTTTTGGCTCAGTGATTTCCTGGCAAGAGGCATCCTGGTTGATAATAAATTGTCTTTTATCTTCTATAATGGATGAAATATTAAATTCTTCCACTGACGCATAATGTGACTAATAGACATTTTTCTTCCTCTAAGGGGAATACATTTTGTCTTTGTTTTTTTTTTGTTTTTTTGTTTGTTTTTAGAGACAGGGTCTCTGTCACCCAGGCTGGAGTGCACTAGCACTATGATAGCTCACTGCAGCTTCAAACCCCTAAGCTCAAGTCATCCTTGCAGCTCAGCCTCCTGGGTAGCTGGGAGTACAGGCACATGCCACCATGCCCAGCTAATTTTCTATTTTTTGTAGAGATGGGAACTTATTGTATTGCCCACACTGGTCTCCATCTCCTGATCTTAAGTGATCCTCCTGCCTCAGCCTCCCAAAGCATTGGGTTACAAGTGTGAGCCACTGCACCTGGCCTGTCTTTTGTTCCAAAGAAACCTTTTAAATTTTGGAGCCATCCATCATCATCATCATCCTAACAACACTACTTTTGTTAAGTGTTAGACAAATGCCAAGCTGAGCAGTTCACATGGGTCATTTCATTTAACATGTGTTGTAAGCCTATACAAAGGGTTGTATTCTTATCCCCTATTTGCAGAGAAGTTAAATAACCTACATGATTAGCAAGCCGCAGAGGCTGACAGCCTAAATCCAGAGTCCCTGCTTTGCAGCCATGATGCTCTGCTGCCTCCCTGTGCAGACAACTGCAAATGAGCATCAGACTCACAGAGATCATCAGCATTCGTGAGAGCAACTCGGGCCTGATCTTCTGTCCACCTGGAGCAAAAAGCAGATTTGAGAGCTAGATTTGGAGGTGGGAGATTCAAATATTTCCATAGCTTTGAGGCTAACAGTCAAAATCCCATCCTAGAGAAAGAGTGTTATAGGTCTCCCATAAATAAAACCATAGGAAAGTAAAATTGGAGTTATCATTAAAGCTTGGGAGAAGAGAAAGAAACCACCAGGTGTAGGCCAGGCATGGAAGATGCCATTATTCACGATAAGTGAACAGGGGCTGGAGATGTGGGAAGACTAAAACTCTGGGACATCAGGTAGCTAAATACAAGGCAAAACTGAGGGTTCCCGGAAGGAGAAGGGGACAAGAGGCCTCAGGCCTCAGCTCCTGCTTACTTTGTTCCCCTTCCCTTCCCATGCTTCCTGACCCTAGCTAACCCAGAACTGAAATATGCTCCCCATGGAGGTAAAATAGGTCTGCGTGGTACACCAAAAAACTGGAGATCCTGTTTTAATTTTGCCGAGAAAATGAATTGGGTTTGCAGAGAATTTGCAGGACACAGTGAAACTTCATTCATGAAAATTCTGCAAGGAACTGAACTTTAAACAATAAAACATATAAATGAACGGGACTGTTGGAAACCAAGCAAGCAGGAACAAGGAAATCTTCATACTACAATGAAAAATAAATTATTTGTATTGGACAATGGGGAAATCTGAATATGATTTACCATGTTATGAGTACATTATAATCATTTAACCAATAAGCAAGTATCAGTTAAGGAGTTACTGCAAGTCCTGCCCTAGGTCGAGTACAGGATTAACTTTGCAATTACATAAAACACAACTTTTACATTGAAATATTTTTTCAAAATTATTATATATAACATAAAGCAGATACTATTTCTATTCTACAGATGACAAAAATTGAGTCTCAAAGAGTTTGAGTGACTTACTTAAGTCGCCCCTAAAAATGGCAAAGGCAGATGCCGAGAAATGCTATACTTCAAATATCTGTTGAGAATGAAAACAGAATTTCTTTAAAATGCCTCCATGTAAACCATCTTTCCTCTTATACATCCAAGGCAATAAACAGGTGTCCCATATACAAAGAGCTAGGAGACCTGGGCAAGGTGTTTAACTTCTCTGGACCTCAGTTTGGGGTTTTTGTTTTTTGTTTTGTTTTGTTTTTAGTAAAATTCAGCAGGGTAGATCAAATGATGCCTGAGACTTCTTTAGCTCTAAACTTCAGATTCTGTTAAAAATTGCCTGGATATATTGTAATCCTAACTTTAAACTGTGTTTTGGGATCTCAAAAAACTCAACCAGTAGCTTTGATTAAGCCATGTTAGAGGACATGTATTTGCAGATCTGCAGGTAGCAGGAAGAGGACAAAGATTTGGTCTTCTAAAGAAAGAGAAGGTGCAAAGACCATAGAGTGGCCTTAATCCAAGACAAAAATTCTAGAAGGACATGTCAGCATTTTTGCTCTGTGATAGCCATGGAAGGTTGAAATGAAATTGGGAGAAAACCTGGGTTCTATATTGGTAAAAACATCAAAAACAGGCCAATCTCATTACCCACACAATAACCATTCTCATATACCTGTAGGTAGTTTCAGAACACAGAGGAACAAATTTAAGGATAGAGCAGCATATTATCCTAGATAAGTTAATCACGGCCATCTAGTTAATGCTTGATAAAGCAGCCAGCGTGGATGGCTCATCAAATAATCCTTATAAAAATAATCCTTATAAAAATCCTTAAAAAAATCCTTATAAAAAAATCCTTATAAAAATAGTTTATTATGTTGTACACTTTATTGAAAAAGTGAATGTCTTCCCATTTATGTATGTTGAACAACTTTTAAAGTTTTCTAAAAATTTTGCAAGGCCAGGAGGATAGGGTTTACTAGCTCCATTTTTCCTTAGTTGAAGAAACTAAGTCATTTATCCAACTTCATTCAACTAATGTTCATTGAAAAACCTACCATGTACCAGGCATTCTCCTAAACTTAAGTGAGCTTAAGTTTCCAATTCAACTATTAGTACTACTATAAGTAGTACTATATATGGTGGTATGTGAATTCAAACTCAAGCCTCCTGCCTTGAGGAGTGGTGGTCTATTCTAGAATAGTGTGGTCTATTCTAGTGGTTAAAATGGCAGGCTATCAATTCAGATAGTAACCTGGGTCTCAAAATCTTCTACTACTTTCTAAGTAGTTGTGTAACTTTGTGCAAGTTACTTAAACTCTCTTTAATTCAGTTTCCTCATCTGCAAAATGAGGGTAATTGTAAGAATACCTGAAAGAATTTCCATGGGGATTAACTGGGTCAACACATGTACACTGCCTGCACATAGAACATGCACAAAAATGCTAGCTGCTATTATGTCATCCCACATTATTTATTAATATCCTGCCACGGGAAGTACAGCAGTAAACAAGGGTAGCTGAGGGGCGATCTCAAGGTATTTACATTCTCTTGCTCTGCCTCTAAACGACTTTGATCAGACCATCAGACCTTCTGCCATCTGGCCTCAGAAGCTTTCCAAGGTTTTTTCCTGCTGTTATTCAGGGCAGTTAGCAGGTCTGATAGATTTAATGTCCTCTAAACCCTTCTTACTCATCCCAATCTTCATTACCTTATTCCTCCTCTTCTTTCTACTTGGGATTTCCTTTGCTTTAATCTCCAGCCCAGCCTTCCATGTATAGCATAAGCCTCACTTCCCAGACCACACCAGCCCATAGGGCTCTCCCTCTGCCTCCCTGCTATACCCCTCTTCTCCATGCCTTTCACTTGGCACTTAATCACACATCACCTAATTCTGGAAGTTATTACTTCAACCTTCCGTGTCAAAGTTTTGCCGCAAGATATGAAATTGAAGAGCACTGGAATCTTATCATATTTCTTTTTTGTAACCTTTAAGAGAGGGGTTGAAAACCCAAATGCTTAAAAGGCAAGGCAAGTGGTATACATGAAGGAAATAGGACAGGTAGGGACTATAGCTAGCTCAGAACTCTATGTCCAGTCTAAAAGGAGTAGCTGCTGCCTGGTTCTCACCAACTGTCACCATATGAGGACAGAGTTTTATACCACATACACTGCAGTTAGAGAAGAGAATTTACATATCAGGGGAAAAAATGTATAGCTCCCTGTTATTTTATAGACAAACAACACGGTCCCACTCAAATATCCTTAAAAGTTACTAACTGATGATTGCTAGGTCTTACTAGCTCCCCACTAACATCACAATAGTTTCCTGAGTATTATGGGACACCCCTCCTAACCAGAGTGTCTCAAGACTCTCTCCTCTCCTTCTGACCACAAATGGATTTAAGGCTGTCATTTCTCATAAAGAAAAAAATCTCCAATGTTGATGGGTCAAGAAACTTGGCTGTGGTGAGGAATTCCCCTCCTCTACTTTATATCTTTCCTACATACAGACTTCTATAAAATGACGAGTGCTTATTTTTAAATTTGTTATCTATGGCTTAATTTTCCCCAACACCATGCAGGAATACAGGCCCAATATTATCATATCCTGCAAAAGTTTAAGACAAGCCAAAATTTGATTTTATTGAAATCTATTTTTTAAATTAGCTATTAAATTCAAAGTATTCGAGCGCATTGTGCAGCTGCACAAAATGCTGCTGCAGATTTAAGGGTTTATCCTAAAGGTTATAGCACACAGCACCCTGCATATAGAAGGCACTTCGTATTTTGGGAAATAAATCAGACTTCTATACACTAGCGTATATGGCATTAATATAATGCCATTTGAAAATACTATCATATGAAGATGTATTTGAGTAAATAAATGCATTAGAGTCATTTAATAATCCTATAGTTTGGGAGAAACTTTACACTGATTTGGCAGCTCAGACATCTTCTGTATATTTTGGGTTGCTCATTCTCCACCTGGATATTCTTTTTTTTTTTTTTTTCTCTCATCTACTAGTGATGTAAGCTGTGCTTCTATTTTAATTGGCAGATACCGCTGTCTGAAGTGTCTCAACTTTGACATCTGCCAGATGTGTTTCTTATCTGGTCTTCACAGCAAGTCCCATCAGAAGTCTCATCCTGTCATTGAGCACTGTGTTCAGGTAACATTTAATGTCACATACCAAACTATTCATTAATCAATTCAGTATAAGCTATAGCCATGAAAAAAACTTTCCCTCCAGTGAAACCACAGATTCTACTCCTGTCATACATTGCAATATTTAAGACTAAGCAAGTGGCAAACTCCACCTTGAATATCTCCCAATATAAGTATGCTTTCTTCACATTATACGTCTCAGTGAAAGTTTCTGGGCACAAGAAAAGGCCAGAGTTCAGTCTGAAGTAATTGATCAGATACTCTGGAATAGAAAATGTCAGTGAAGAGTTACAGGGAGCAGCGCTGGAAATAGGTACAGATGGAAAAGAGAAGGGCTCTGATATGGCAAAAATGATGCAGCAAGACTTCTAGTTACTAACATATTTTTGGAGAATTTTTCTTTTTTAACATGTCTTTTCCTGAACCCTAAATTTCAAATATTTCTTCTTTAGGAAAAAAGAAAGATTATTATCTCAATGTTGACTGAAAAAGTATACAACTAAAACTTCACAGCTGCCTTTCAAATTTTTTAAAAAATTATAAATACCTAGCAAATTAATTCAGTTCTTTGTAAGAAGAGAAATACCATAGTACATTTTAGCAAAAAGCATTCTATTTTTTCCCAGAAAGAACATTTTCTTTTCATTACTAAATTCCAGTGACTAAGTTTCTTCACACAGATGGCAACCTCCTCAAATACCACAATAGCGAAGGATGTTGATTAATTAATTTTGCCAAGGATAGTTTTCCCTCCTTCTCTCCTTTACATGAATGGCCTGCAAAGGTCAAGTGCCTGAATCTTGCCAAATAATTTCCAGTGGGCATTGCCTTACCCAGGTCCTCAGGTTCACAGGCCTAGGATTTACCTTCCTAGTTCTAAGTTTTGGATTTGTTTATGTTAGAGTGACACCATGTGGCCACTTTGTTATTACGCTTTAAATTTCAAGTGCTGAAACCCTTGAAATGAGACATTTCATTCCTTCTTTGCTTCCTTTTGGTAGAGGTTCTTAACTTGGGGTGAATAAATGGATTTTGGGTGGCCTGTGAGTCCACTGAAATTGTATACAGAATGGAATGTGTGAGTATTTCGCTGGAAATAAATCCGTGAGTTATCATCCAATTCTCAAAGGCATCCACAACACTAAATGTGAGCAACCACAGACTTAGTCCTCTTTGATGCCCTCCTCTAGGTGTAGAATGCCAAATGACGGGGTTACTCTAAGGAAGAGGACTTATTGAGGGGGTTTGGGGTGTTTAATTTGGAGACTTATGCTATTTCTATGAGAATGTGAAGAAATTCGGGACAAGAAGGAGGTAAGATTATTTTTCTGAGGACTTAAGAGAAATAATTCCAAAAACTTTCATGGTGGCCAGTCCATCCAAGTAAGGAAAGAAGACCACATGTAGACTGATCTGACGCTTTTTAAAAATGTTGGCCCTTTCAGCAGATGTCAGCAATGCAGAATACAAAACTTCTCTTCAGGACCCTCAGAAACAACCTTCTTCAGGGGCGCTGTAGGAAGAAAGAAGCAGCGAGAAGGCAGCAGCTGCTGGACCAGGTGAATCCAAAGGGTGTGCCTCACCATGCGCAGGCCAGGTGAGTGGCTGCGAGGATCAGCTGATCCCACAGAGCAGCCGCCAAGGGCCCAATCTTTCTAATGCTGAAGATCCTAGACAAGGCAGGAGGAGGGGTGAGGGATGGACTTCAGATATTTTTTTCCTCTAAAAAGGGCCTTTAATTTCAAAGTAGAACTAAGAGGCCACAACACCTTTTGGTGACCCATCCAGATGTTTAGAGTTATTTCTACAACTGAAACCATCAGAAAGACAAAGAAGATTTTTAATATTAGAATATTTGAATAACTTTGTTATATTCCTAGTTTTTGCTGGTTTGCTTTTGGAAGCCTAATTCAGAATTAATACTTTATTTAAAAAAAAAGGAAAAGAAAGACACTCAGCATACCACCACTCACAGATGAGTGCTATTCACATTTTAGTGTGAAACAGAGATTAACCAAAACAGGGATTATGCTATAGATACAATTTTTCATTCTTAGTTCCCAAAACATCTTTTAATGGCCTTACTCTCTTCCTTATAAGAAAATGCCACAATTCACAAGCAATACATTATTGAACTTTTGGCTATTTCCAAATGTTGCCCCCCAAAATTCTAGAGTCAACATCTCTATGCATGCATTTATCTAAATATTTTTATATTTTTATTAAGGGAAAACTCATTCAATGAAAATCATTGAATAAAAAATTGCATACTTGGTTAATCCTCAAAATTCAGAATGCCAAATTGTGCTCCAGAGGGGCACAGCCTGCCACTTCCAGTATATGCATCACATACCTGATCACCAACCTAAAGATGACCTTTAAAAGGTTTTTGTGACCTTCATTTTTGAAGTAGCCACTTCTTTGTAATTTAAAATAGCAGAAGATAAAGGAGAGAAACACTTTTTTTTTTTTTTTTTTTAGAGACAAGGTCTCACTCTCTCACCCAGGCTGGAGTGCAGTGCCACGATCATAGCTGACTGCAACCTTGGATTTTGGGACTTCAGCGATTCTCCCACCTCAGCCTCCCAGGCACACACCACCATGCTCGCTGAATTTTTATATTTGTGTTTTATAGAGATGGGGTCTCACTATGTTACTCACGGGGGTTCTTAAATTCCTGGCCTCAAGTGACTTTCCCACCTCAGCCTCCCAAAGTGTTGAGATTACAGGCACGAGCCACCATGCCCAGCCTCATCACTTTTGAGAAAAAGAAATATTTATTCACTCCATTTTGCCTACTGGGAATATAAGAATAGATTAGTTTAAATCAGATTGGTATTCATTTGTTAATTTCTTTTATAATTCTCTAATCTTTTCTCAGACATCCAGCAGCAAATCTCCATCTCAATCCCAGACCCCTATTTCTGTGGTCATTTTGTTGCTTTAAAGTTTGTTGTATTTTAAAATATGTTTTTATGGCTCTTTAAAGGATAAAGTACACAATGACCTCACCATTAGATGCTATCTATTATTCCTATGTCACATTTACCTATCAGATTGTTAATCAATATAAGATTAAAGTTAGAGAATTTGGATATCATCTTGATGTATATCTTTAATATTGCACATAGAATTTAAATTTAAAAATAAAAACAAATATATCAGTTTCCAGTTTATCTTTATTCTTAAAGCCAGCTATTTTCACCTTTCATTAGGAAAGTAATTATAAAATGTTAATCATCTAGATATATTGGATACTTGAGATCTTGCCTAAATTTCTGTATTCCCATAGTCACATCACAAAGACCCATACTTTTTTTTTTTTTTTTTTTTTTTTTTGAGATGGAGTCTTGCTGCGATGCTCAGGCTGGAGTGCAGTGGCACCATCTCGGCTCACTGCAACCTCTGCCTTCCGAGTTCAAGCAATTCTCCTGCCTCAGCCTCCTGAGCAGCTGGGATTACAGGCACCTGCCACCACACCTGACTAATTTTTGTATTTTTAGTGGAGACGGGGTTTCACCATATTAGCCAGGCTGGTCTTGATCTCCTGACCTCAAGTGATCTGCCCATCGCGACCTCCCAAACTGCTGGGACTGCAGGTGTGAGCCACCATGCCCGGCCTCCATACTCTTATTTGAATTTCTTTTGGCTACTGAAGCCGGACTGATCTTTTACACATTTTTGACACAAACATGACAGCACTTCTCACCCACTCATCCCTTCCAAACCCTCATGCCTTCCTTAAATCAAATTGCTCCATCGTTTTCCCATTGTTTTTAGGCTAAAAATGAGAAGTTGTAACGTGACTTAGTCTTGGTCCTTTTGGTCCACCACCTTAATCTCTCCAGCTTCATTCCTCCTCCACAGTCTCTGTGTTCCAGCCCTGATTCTGCCTCACATATGACTAAGCCAGCTCTATCTAAAGGATTTGTCTAGTTTGTAACTACACATTTATTTATCTAACTATCTGATTAATGTCTGCCTCCTCATTTGGCTAAAAGCTCCATCAAGGAATCTGATTTCACTCCCTCTTGCAACTCCAACGCTTGGCTCATAAAGTCATACAAACAATTCAATCCATCAGCAAATCTTGTTGGTTGTACCATCAAAATAGATTTGAACTCTGAGTGAGTCTCGTTATTTCTACTGCCACCACCTCAGTGGTCCCTTTCTCTCACGTTGTCACACGACCTCCTAACTGGTTCCCCTGCTTCCTCCTTAGCCTCCCCATGGTCTACTCCTGGTGCCACAGGCCCTTTTCAAATTTTGGCCAGATCATGTCACTCCTCTGCACAAACTTTTTTGTGGCCTTCCCTCTTCCAAGAAAGTCATAGTCCTCCCAGTGGCCTTTAGCCTGGCCCTATAACCCCTGTTCCCCACCAGCTCTTGGCCCGCCTCTGCACCTCCCCTGACTTGTTCTGCTTCAGCCTCACAGCTCTCCTTGCTGCTCCGTGAATACACCAGGCATGCTGCCACCTCGGGGGATTGGCAACCCTAGATCACCTCCCTGCGTGGCTTGACTGCTCACCTCCCAAAGACCCTCCGAGGTCTTTGCTCAGATGTAGGCTCATCCTGAAGGCCTTTCCTGACAACCATTTACCATTCAACCACTGTCCTCACTCTGGCACTCCCAGTTATCCTTGCTGGCTCTGTTTTTCTTCAAAGCACTTAATCACCCTCTGACATCCTATCTCTTATTTATTATTTATTGCTGTGTCCCTCTCTATAATGTAAGCTCTATGAGGGGACGAATGTGCATTGTTTCCAGTTGTATTGCCAGAATCTATAATAATGTCTGAATATGATAAATCCTCAATAAATATTTGTTGAATGACAGACTGACTGATTGACTGACTGAATGAATAATAAAATGTATAGCGCATGATGGAGGGATTGATGGATGGGTAGATAAGGTGAACCATGAACTGTTTTAGAATGTAGCTGGAAAGAATCAAGGAGCATTGGAACAAGGTAATGAAGTTTGACTGAATCTGGAACAGAGACAGAAGCCTTGCCCTCAACTAACCACATGTGTGGCCATGAGGAAGTCACTTCACTTTTCTATGATTCAGTTTCTTTACCTGTTAACTGGGATAACCTCTCCTCTCTACTCCCAGAGTAGTATTTCTGGAGGTGAGATGAGGAAAGGGAATTGCAAGGGCTGTACAAAGCCAGGGTTCTCTAAATGTCAATGTGTTGTACTCTGTCCACCCCAAGTACAGTAGAGTTGTTCCCCAAAATAACATTCTTATGTAATAATTTTCAGTGTACCCTAGACTTTGATGAGTTCAGAAATTCTGATTGTGACTCATCTAGGAGAAAAGAATGTGTAATATTACTAAATCACAATGTAATAATAGTAAAAAACACATCTTTGATATCTATTATGTTGGCACACTAGCACTGACCATCTTCTAAGAGATTAATGGTTATTGCCAAGTGATAATATTGAATTCGTTCAATGATTCAGCAAACTATCTGCATGGTAATAAGCCTTCTCCCTTTTGATGTGGTTTTATTTCCTTTACATATGATAGTTTGCACTGAGAATACTTTCATTTACAAAACCAGAATTGAAAGTTAGGTGCCAAATATCATCACTCTTATTAAATATTTCAGGAAGTTCTTGAAAACATAGTTAAAAAGAAAATTAAACTGCAGAAAAATAACAGAATTACTTCTCTTTGTAGCTAATTTAATTGTGAATTACTAAGAAACCCCAAGTAACTAGCAAACATTACTAGAATTAATAGGCTTCAAATGACGGTGGAAAAATAAAATAAACATATACAAAATTCTTCACTCTACTAGCAATAACCAGCTATAAATTTTATAAAAATCTCATTAAAAATACATGTAAAAATTATTTTTAAAAGAAACTACAAAAAAGTTTGACAAAAAAGATACAAGACCCAAATAAAATTATAATATTTTATTGAGTACAGAAAACAAGTCCTGAACAAAAGGAAAAAATGCCAAATTTCTAAATGAGAAGACTAGCATAAGAATGTGCCTGCTCCAAAAATTAATAGTTGATTTTTGTTATTCACAGATTCAATACTTTCAAATTTGCCTATTTGCAAAAATTTATTTGTAACCCTAAAATGAACACTCCTGGTGCTTTTTCAGTATTTGCAGACATGAGCAGAGTGGCAAAAAAAATTTGAGTTGCCTGATGCACTTGTTCCCAGCTGAGGTCAAACCAGATAGTGCTCTGTGTTACTGTTTCAGCCCTAATTCTATAAGCAAGTGTCCTTTTCATGTCTATTTCGTGTCTATTTCATGTCATTTTTTTTTATATTTGTGCTTTTTGTTGGTGATTTCACTTTGGCAAATGGCCCCAAAGCACGGTACTGAATTGCTGTCTAGTGTTCCCAAGCACAGCAAGGCTACAATGTGCCTTGATGAAAAAATACACGTGTTAAATAAGCTTCATTCAGGTATGATTTATATTGCTGTTGACCATGAGTTTAATGCTAATGAATCAACAATATATATTTAAAAAGCATCTTTATACAGAAATGCATAAAACAAGGTTGTGCATTGATTGGTTGACAAAAATGTTGTGGCCAGAGGCTTGCAGGAACCTAACCCTGTATTTTCTCTAGGAACAATGGGTTCAGTATTTCCTAATTCACTGTTCATGGTAGCCTTATAGAGCATAATCTACTGTATTTAAATTTAATGCATTTCCAGATAGAATCACAAGGTTTTCTAAATAGGATAAAATAATTTTGAAGGTATGTTGGAAGAATAGTTGTACAAAAATAGTAAAATTATGAGACTGAAGAATAGTGAGAAGGGACATTAATATCTGAAGAACAGATGTTAATACAACAGATATTAACACTTACTATAAAACTACTATGACCAAATAACATAGTATAAAACGGGAATGAACATGTAGATCTAAGGATGAGAATACAAAATATAATAATTGATCTAAGCATATATGGGAACGTAATATGTGATAAAGGTGATATTTCAATTCATGGAAAAATAATGCATAATTGGCTATCCATCTGAAAGGAAAATTGGCCCTTATTTTGCCCCATATACTAAAATAAATTCCAAATTGATTGGAATTTAAATGTAAAAAGAACTTAAAATAAATATTAGAAAAAAGCAGAAAATCTCCTAAGGAAGAAAGAAAAACAAAAAATCATGAAGGAATAGACAGATATATATGACAGCGTGCAATTTTAAACATTTTGTTATGGTAAATGATACTATACACAAAATTAAAAACAAGCCTTAGACTTAGAAAAATATTTTCAGTAATAAGATAAATGATGCTATAAAAAGAGTCCCTGAAAAATTGATAAGAAAAACTTGATATGAGGTCAGAAGTGTTGGCTGCTGTGGAGAATTCAAAACAGGGACCTCCCTGGACATCAAGATGGAAGAGCAAATAGTTTCTCATGCTGGAGAAATGCTCTCCAGTGTGGTGGTCATATCTTGTAAGGATTCAGTCCCACGTCGAGTAGTGTCTTTGACAATGGAAGGAATTGCAGTCCCCCAGCTCAGTGCCAAAAGTGTGGGCGGGTTTGAAGCTTTTTATAATTCCATTAAACCTATCCAGATTATCAACAGTGCCATAGAAAGGATGAAGCCAGGGAAATTTCTCCATGGCAAAACAAATTTATTTCGCATTTCTTCTGTATGTGAGGGGTAACAAAGTTCTGTATGAGACTTATTATCAGACATTCAGTATACACTACACTGTGGCATGAGGCAGTCTCTGTTGACCAAGGACTTGACAAAGGCCGGTGAATTTACCATCCACTCTGCTCCTCAGGAGGGGAAGTTGACTCCAAGTCCTGTGGACTTCACAGATTACACCTGCAACCTTACAGAATATCAAAGAGAGAGCCTTGCTCCCCAGATTTCTCATTCGAGAACACCCCATCTCAATGAACTGTGTCATCATGCAGCTGCTTACAGGAGAGCTGGTGGTGAAAAGGCATGGGGCTGCAGCTGGTGCACATGGAGACCTGTGGGTGTGCAAAAAGCTATGCCCATGATGCCACAGAGATTCCTTATATTCAGATGCCCATGGGGACATTTGTAGGGGCCTCTCTGTCCCTATATACACAGTCTTCTCCAGGCTGTTTACCTGCCCTATGCTGAAAACCAACTTCAAAGTGGAATCTGAGGCCACCATCAACATGCGTCTTCATGCTAACCACCTGGTCGCAGAGAACTTCCCATTGCAGCTCTGCACGACTCAGCCCAGGAGGAGGGAAGCACAGAAAACAGGGGTGGCCTTGTGGATATCCTGCTGGTTATCTTTCATGGGGAACTAAAGCCAGCAGTATATACTTGTTTTTGTGATTATTCTGTATCAGAAATGAAATGGACTCCTTAAATTACAATTATTTTTCCTCCTCATTTCCTCGAGGCTTTTACTTCCAACGGGCACCTTTAATCATATCTTTTCTTTGAAATTCAACAGAATTTCTTAATGCTATTTGCAAGATCATTTCACAGAAAACGTTTCCTATGACCTACCTGTTCTCGTACCAAAAAAGGCACAGAAAACCTGTTGTGACAGCCACTGGAGCTGTGCTGGAAAGATCATGGGGGCAAAAGGAAACTTCTCTCTGACTCGCTAATAATGAAAGTAGCTGAGCACTCCCCACAGCAAAGGGTCTGTGGCCAGGTGGCATTGCTTATGAAGTTTGTAGATACCCTCCAAGGAAGAATGCAAAGTGGCATCCACTGGAAATGCGTAGCTTTTTTTTTTCCACACTCTATTTCTGTAGTTCTTTTTATAACACTTTTCAATATAACTTCAAAATTTTTAGGGAACTGAGAAAAAAGCTTCCCTTGCTCTTATAGGAGTAAGGGGATTTGGCTGGTGCTGGAGTGTTTTATAGGAGTAAGGGGATTTGGCTGGTGCTGGAGTGTTTCTGAACTCTCAAGAACTGTCATAAGAACTCATGCTGCCATATTCCGGGAATATATTTAAATGCAAAGTTATGTAAGGGGAAAAAAATGAATGTTTGCTCCTTTTGTTATTGGGAGGGTTCTGAATGGCAGGAGCCCCGTGCCCAGGGTGGGTTGGTGAAGGCTCCTCTCCCCAGGGTGGTGCCAGGAAAATGTCCTTGACTTGATGAACTTGGCCTGTCCCTCACCCGCCTGAGGGACCTGTTTTATCCAGGGTTTTTTGACCTGAAGCCAGTGTTTCCTCAGTCTCCCTTTGTGGTTCAAAGTCAATGGTGAGTCTGTTGCAAAACATTTCTTCCTTCAAACCCTATCATTGTTTTCTTGGTCCACAATTAACAGGTTCTCAAAAATAAGCTATGTGACCAGGTGAAGTGGCTCATGCCCATAATCCCAGCACTTTGGGAGGCAGAAATGGGAGGATTGCTTGACCCCAGGAGTTCGAGACCAGCCTGGGCAACATAGAGAGATCCTGTCTCTACAGAAAAAATTAAAAATTATCTGCACATGGTGGTGCATGCCTGTGGCTCCCGCTATTCAGGTGGCTGAGATGGGAGGATCACTTGAGCCCGGTAGGTCGAGGCTACAGTGAGCCGTGATTGCACTGCTGCACTCACTCCAGCCTGGGTGAAAATGTTTCAAAATAATAAATAAATAAATAAATAAATAAATAGGCCATGTTACTTTGCACACTAATTGCCCTTTTTTCATAGTTGCCCTTCTGTGCAAGCCTGGGCAAGGCAGGCTCAGGCTGAAGGCCTCCCAGGCTGTATTTCCACTGTCCTGTAACAGTGTTTGGTGATCTGTAATGCTCCCTACATTACATGCCTTCAATGCTGAGGGTAAACAAACCTGATTTAGGCACTGCTTTATCTTAGGACTTCACCAATTAAACTGATAAAACTTATTATCTGAGTCATTTGCAAGTTGCTTCTTAGAAAATACATTTCTGGTTTATAAATCTTTTATGCTCATGTGACATTAATAACTATCTGTATTTGATGATGTGTTCAAACTGAGTAGCAGAAAATAAAGAGGTCATACTTTCTAAGAAAAAAAAACTCAAGAAGAAAAAGAAAATGGGGAAGAAGAGGTGGGTGAAGAGGAAAATACACAAAATATAGAAATAGGCAATCACAGAAGAAGAGTTCCAAATGGCCCTTAGACACCCGAAAAGATGCTCAACCTCTCTATTGGTTAGGAAAAAGGCAAATAGGCCAGGCTTATGCTTGTGATCCCAGAACTTTGGGAGGCTGAAGGTTCTGCCTCCCAAAGTTAAGGAGGATGACTTGAGGTCAGGAATTTGATACCAGCATGGGCAACATAGGGAGACCCCATCTCTACAAATAATTTTAAAATTAGCTGGGTGTGGTGGTGTGCACCTGCGGCCTCAGCTACTTGGGAGGCTGAGGTAGGAGGATCGCGGGAGTCCAGGGGTTCAATGCTGCAGTGAGCCATGATAGTGCCACTGCACTCCAGCCTGGGTGACAGAGCAAGACCCTGTCTCAAAGAGAAAAAAAGAAAAAAGAAAAATGCAACAATGACATAGCATCATTTTACTTATTGAAAAGACGAAGATTAAAATGAATGGCAACATCCTTTGCTGGTGAGGATGGAAGAACATAGAAGCTCTTGAAATCTGGTAGAAGTACAAATGGCTACAGAATTTTCAGAAAATACACTGAAAAATATTTATTCAATAAGTTTATTGAATGTTGTTCTAGGCATTTGGGCTACATCAATGAAGAAAAAGAGACAAGGATTTCTGCTCTCTTGGAGCTTGCATCCTAGTGAGGACCAGACAAATGAAAAGGTATATAAAGGAATTATATAATATGTTAAAATATTTAAGTATTAAAGTTTAAAAAAAGGAGAGGCAGATAAGAAAAATAAAGACTTGGAGAGTTGGCAGCAAATTTAAATATGGTGGTTATAGTGGGCCTCAGTGAGAGGTGACATTTGATCAAAGTTTTGAAGGAAGTAAGGGAGTAAGTCATGCAGACATCTGAGAAAAGGACGCTGCAAACTGAGGAGACAGCCAGCTCCAAGTGGGAGCATGCTTGGTATTAGGTTGGTGCAAAAGTAATTGCGGTTTTTGCCATTAATTTTAATGGATTCAAAAAACAGCAAGGGGGCTAGCATGATCGAGTGGGATGAGGAAGGAGAGTAATAAGAGAAGAAATAAGGCAGGGCGCGGTGGCTCACGCCTGTAATCCCAGCATTTCAGGAGGCCAAGGTGGGCAAATCACATGGGACCAGGAGTTGGATACCAGCATGGCCAACATGGTAAAACCGTGTCTCTACTAAAAATACAAAAATTAGCCAGGCATGGTGGCATGTACCAGTAATCCCAGCTACTTGGGAGGCTGAGGCAAGAGAATCACTTGAACCCGGGAGGCAGAGGTTGCAGTGAGCCAAGATAGAGCCACTGCACTCCAGCCTGGGTGACAGAGCGAGACTCCATCTCAAAAAAAAAGAAAAAGAAAAAAGAAGAGGTGAGGAAGTGGGGGCAGATGGAAGGCCAATGTAAGGACCTGGGCTTTTACTCTGGGGAAACATTGGAGGATTGTTAGTAGAGAATCTAACTGAGGCTTCAAAACTCTCAGTCTGGTTGCTATGTTGAGAATAGACTAAAGAGAGCCAAGAGTTAGAAGCAAGGTTATATAAACATTTTCCTAAATTTTTTCCAATATTTCTATTGCAAATTTTAACTTAAAATTTCAATCAGTTTGGAATTTATTTTAGCAAGGGTCTAGCTTTACTTTTTGTCCTGGTGTAGGGGATTATGTGATCTTTTAGCCAATTATGTGATCTTTTTCCCACTTAGTTAAAATGCCAGCTTTCTCACATATTAGCTTTCCTTGTACACTTGGGTTAATAGAACTTATATTCTCATCCTTAGATCTATGTGTCTATTCTTGCATTTGCACTAAATTATATTGTCATGGTGGTTCTATAGTAAGTAGAAGAATAAGATTGCCATCAACCAAGATGGGGAGGCTACAGGTGGAGAAGGTTTGTGGGGGATATCAGGAGTCTAGTTTGGGACACATTAAAATTGGGAAGTCTCTGAGATGTCCACAGGGAGATATTGATCAAGCAGTTGACTATTCATAGCTGGAACTTGGAAAAAAGGGTCTGTACTGGAGATACAAATTTGGGGGTTGTTGGCATGTTAATGGTTTTTAAAGCCATGAGGTTATATGAGATCATCAAAGAGAGAGTGTAGAAGGGAAAGAGAAGAGGATCAAGGACTGAGCCCTGTGACACTCCATTTACAAAGCTGCAGGAAAGAAGAAAAACCAGCAAGGGAGACTGAGAAAGAGGAAAGAATGGAGAGGGAAGAAAACCAAGAAAGTGAGGAATCCTGGAAGACAGGTGAAGAAAGTGTTCAAGGACAAGGGCATGGTGTTCTACTGTCAAATGCTGCTGCTAGGTCAAATAACAATTGACCTTTTACCCTTGAAAAGTCAATGAATCCAGGAACTGGATTAATTTGAAAAAAATTAACAAAATAGATAGACCACTGGCTAGACTAATGAAGAAGAAAAGAAAGAAGAATCAAAAGACACAATAAGAGATGAGAAAGGGAATACACTACTGACCCTACTGAAATACAATCTACCATCAGAGAATACTATAAACACCTCTAGGCAAATAAACTAGAAAATCTAGAAAAAAATGGAAAAATTCCTAGACACACATACCCTTCCCAAGACTAAACCAGGAAGAAGTCGAAACCCTAAGTAGACCAATAACAAGTTCTGAAATTGAGGCAGTAAGTAATAGCCTACCAACCAAAAAAAGTCCAGGACCAGACAGATTCACAGCCAAATTCTACCAGCGGCACAAAGAGGAGCTGGTACCATTCCTTCTGAAACTATTCCAAACTATTGAAAAGCAGGGACTCCTCCTTAACTTATTTTATGAGGCCAGCATCATCCTGATACCCAAACCTGGCAGAGACATAACAAAAAAAGAAAACTTCAGGCCAATATCCCTGATGAATATCAATGCAAAAATCCTCAATAAAATACTGGCAAACTGAATCCAGCAGCACATCAAAAAGCTTATCCACCACAATCAAGTTGGCTTCATCCCTGGGATGCAAGGCTTGTTCAACATACACAAAGCAATAAACATAATCCATCACATAAACAGAGCCACTGACAAAAACCACATGTTCATCTCAACAGATGCAGAAAAGGCCTTCAATAAAATTCAACATCCCTTCATGTTAAAAACTCTCAATAAACTAGGTATTGATGGAACGTATCTCAAAATAATAAGAGCTATTTATGACAAACCCACAGACAATATCATACTGAATGGGCAAAAGCTGGAAGCATTCCCTTTGAAAACTGGCACAAGACAAGGATGCCCTCTCTTACCACTCCTATTCCACATAGTATTAGAAGTTCTGGCCAGGGCAATCAGGCAAGAGAAATAAATAAAGGATATTCAAATAGGAAGAGAGGAAGTCAAATTGTCTCTGTCTGCAGATGACATGATTCTTTATTTCGAAAGCCCCATCGTCACAGCCCAAAAACTCCTTAAGCTGATAAGCAACCTCAGCAAAGTCTCATGATGCAAAATCAATGTGCAAAAATCACAAGTATTTCTATACAACAACAATAGACAAGCAGAGAGCCAAATCATGAATGAACTTCCATTCACAATTACTACAAAGTGAATAAAATACCTAGGAATACAGCTAACAAGGGATGTGAAGGACCTCTTCAAGGAGTACTACAAGCCACTGCTCAAGGAAATAAGAGAGGACACAAATGGTAAAATATTCCATCCTCATGAATAGAAGAACCAATATCATGAAAATAGCCATACTGCCCAAAGTAATTTATAGATTCAAAGCTATTTCCATCAAACTACTATTGACATTCTTCACATAATTAGAAAAAACTACTTTAAATTTCATATGGAACCAAAAAAGAGCCTGTATACCCATTTGTTTGAGGGAATGAATTCATAGAGAGAAAAATTGATAAACTGGTGCAACAGGGGAGAATTATTGGAGCAATGTCATTCAGCAAAGAGGGGGTGGGATACATATGTAGAAGGATTCACTTTAGAAGAGTATATTTATTAGACATTAAGATATATGCAAGATTTGGCCCTTGGAGTACAGGACAATAAGCCAGAAACAACCTAAGTGTCCCTTCGTAGAAAAGCGGTGGAATATGTATGATTACAAACATTCTGCAGAACATAATGAATCCACGTAAAAGAACAAGTTTTAGCTGCTATCTACTATACTGGAAGGAAATCACCATCACGCATCAGAGAAAAAAGCAAGTAGCGGAATAATGTGTCTGGAATGACTTCCTTGTTTTTTAAAAAACAGATTTAAAATACATATTGATGTTTGTAAATATCTGAGTACAGAAAATGATGTGTGTATGATATGGTTCGGCTGTCTCCCCACCCAAATCCCATCCTGAATTGTAGCTCCCATAATCCCCATGTGTTGTGGGAGGGACCTGGTGGGAGGTAATTGAATCATGGGGGCAGGTTTTTCCCATGCTGTTCTCATAATAGTGAGTAAGTCTCATAAGATCTGACAGTTTTATAAAGGGCGGTTTCCCTGCACACACTCTCTTGCCTGCTGCCGTGTAAGACGTGCTTTTGTTCCTCTGTTGCCTTCTGCCATGATTATGAGGCCTCCCCAGCCATGCGGAACTGTGAGTCCATTAAACTTCTTTTTCTTTATAAATTACCCCATCTTGGGTATTTCTTCACAGCAGTATGAAAATTGACTAACACAGTGTATGACAGACCATGCTGGCACTCTGATCTCAGACTTCCAGCCTCTAGAACTGTGAGAAAATAAATGCCAGTTGCTTACACCACCCAGTCTGTTACAGCATCCTGAGCAAATGAAGACAGAGCAGAACAATACCAAGATATGAAAATGATCTCAGATGGGGTAGGAATCGAGCGTGTCATTCAGAAAGTTTGTTACAAAGAAATTGTGGGTCACCCTATTCTTCTACCCCAAAATGCACACCCCTGGTATAATTAAGTATATCACAGAATAATCGTGTCTTTCCCTACGTTCTCATTGTGTCTTGTAGAAAGCATAATATTATGTTTAAAATGATTGTATATTTATTTGTTCTTTAGACGTGAATTATCTGGGATCACGAGTTCTCTGCTTTTTTGTTTTATATCTGCCATAACTTGAGATGATGTTTAAAAATAGTTTTTGAATAAAGGAATGAAACCAGATGGAATTATATAACAGAATATACCTGACCTTAAACTAGTCTGATATATTATATGTTCTTTCAGATTTGACGTGATAAACACATACCTGCATTTATAACTCCTAATGTCTGACCTGGACAAGATGACCTGGGGGATTTTCTGCTGTCACCCCTGAATTCTTTGCATTCTCATTTCTAGATTGTCAAGGAGGAGGGACAATTGAATTTTTATTTCTATTATTGGCTACTTGACTCTCTGTCAACAATATTGTCTGAAAAGAACACAGAGAGAAAAGTTGGCCTACTTTATTGCTATTGTGGGGGTGGGTGAGTAAAACCTTTAATATCTGAAGTACATTTTCTAAAAAAGCTTTCCTCAATGTCATACCTGATAATTAAAAGTTGCTACAACTTTCTTAATAAAACTCGGTAATAGCATCTCCATTCAGTACGAGAGTTCTGAAGGAACAGCGGATGTAAGGCCAACTGGACCAATGGAAACAGCAGCCACAGGTGCCTCCAAGCCTACACCTGTACCTGAAAGAATATCTCGGGGTCAACAAACTGCGGACAGCAACCCACGTTACCAGGTGAGTCCAAAACGGAAAGAACTGCTACTAAAGCACAAATAATCTGGACCATTTTGTAGTGGGTTCAGTGAAGCATTCCTTGGTTTATGGATTCTTTTTAAGATGTTCAAATGACCAAGGAAAAATCTAAAACCTTCTTTCATTGAATAACTTTTTATCTCAAATCACAAAGTGCTATACATTTATTATAGAAAGTTTCAAAAAGTCAAAAGAGAACAAAGAACAAAATTAAAATGGCAAATAATCCATTATTACCCCACTGTCAATATTTTGGTATACTTCCTTTTCTATAAACATTTTAAAATTAGCTTAGACTATATTGTAAAATTTATTCATTATATAGTTCTCTATAGTTAGATTATGAGCATTTTCCATTGTCATTATAATTCTTCAAAAAAATCTTAATGGTTATATAATTTTTATTTAAATAAGCATAATATGATTTAACTCCACTGTTGTTGATATTTGGATTATTTCTAATTTTTGCTATAATTTAAAACTTCACTATTAAAATTCTTCTACATTGTTCTTTGTAAACAGATCTCCAATTATTTCCTTAGGATACTTTTCTAAACTGAATTACAAGAATGAAAAGTACAAACATTTTTAAGGCTCTTCAGGCTTATTGCAAAATTGCCTTTTAGAAAGGAATACCAAGTTAGGCTTCTAGTGAATGTAGCACCTTTCTCACAAGATCCTTGCTAATATTGACTATTGCCTTGTTTTAATTTTTGATAATTTTATCACTGGAATATATTTAATTTGCTTTAATTTGCATTTCTCTGACTCAGAGTGAAATGAAGTTTTTCCCCACATAATGTACAAGGCAATTGTATTTTTTCCTCTATCAGCACCTGCTGCCATTTTTACTGATGAATCAGTTTGATTTACCAATGTATTTAAACTTTTTATATTTTGACCAGGGAAATCTTTCTTCCTAGTTATTTCCTTTTAGTCTTATTGATAATGTGACTTCCTACATATAAACTTTCAATTCTTATAAAAGCATTAGTCTTTTTTTTTTTCGAGATGGAGTCTCTCTCTGTCACCCAGGCTGGAGCACAGGGGCACTATCTCGGCTCACTGCAACCCCCACTTCCCGGGTTCAAGCGATTATCCTGCCTCAGCCTCTCAAGTAGCTGGGATTCCAGGCGCCCGCATCACGCACAGCTAATTTTTGTATATTTAGTAGAGACGGGGTTTCACCGTGTTGGCCAAGCTGGTCTTGAACTCCTGACCTTACGTGGTCTGCCCGCCTCAGTCTCCCAAAGTGCTGGGATTACAGGTGTGAGCCACCATGCTTAGCCTAAAAACATTATCAGTCTCTTTCTTTTTCTTTGTAATTTCTTACACAGTTTTATGCTGGGAAAAATTTATCCATTGAGAAATCAAATGACTCTAGTTGTATTTTATTTTAACATGATTTGATTATCTTGACACATAGCTTTTAAATCTATCTGGTTTTTATTCTGATGCATAATCAGAGGTAAGATAAGAGAGTCCCCTATTCCTTTTTTTTTGAATAAATCCTTTCCTTTTTAATTTTTGTGATGGTTCCTGTACTATATACCAAAAATTTTATCATTTTAGAATGTGTTTTAATGCTATCTATTCAGCTCAATTGCTTTTCATCTTATTTTTACATAAGAACAGCATTATTTGAATTATTCTAGCTTTCTGATAGCCATTAACATAAAGATAGTTTTCCCTTTTTATTTCATTTTGTTAACCAATTTACTGAGATACAATTGACATGCAACAGTTGTACATGCTTGGGTGCAGTGGCTCACACCTGTAATCCCAACACCTTGCGAGGCTGAAGCAGGCAGATCGCTTGAGCTCAGGAGTTCGAGACCGGTTTGGCCAATGTGGTGAAACCCCATCTCTACTAAAAATACGAAAAGTTAGCCAGGCATGGTGGCACACGCCTGTAATCCCAGCTACTCGGGAGGTTGAGGCATGAGAATTGCTTGAACCTGGGAGGCGGAGGCTGTAGTAAGCCTAGATCGCACCACTTGCACTCCAGCCTGGGTGACAGAGCGAGTCCCTGTCATAATAAATAAATATGTAAATACCATTTAATCAGGTTTTTTTTAAGAAAAAGCAAGCTGTACATATTTAATGTATACCACTTGATGAGTTTGGGGATAAAGATGCACCTGTGAAACCACCACCATTAAAGCCATAAACATACCCATCACCTCCTAAAGTTTCCTCCCTTTATAATTATTATAATTAATTTGTACGTGTGGTAAGAACACTACAAGATCTAATCTCTGAGCAAATTTTAAGTATACAATATACAGTGCTGTTAACTATAGGCACTGCTGTTTAGTACACCTCCAGAACTTGCTTATCTTGCATAACTGAAACTTTATACCTATTAACCATTTTCCCCCTTTTTATTTTTATATTTTTACATATTAACTATTATAACACAATTATTCTTTTTTAAAAATTTTAAATTCTGGGATATATGTACTGAACATGCAGATATACATGTGCCATGGTGGTTTGCTGCACCTATCAACCCATCATCTAGGTTTTAAGCCCCGCATGCGTTAACTATTTGTCCTAATGCTCTCCCTCCCCTAGCCCCTGACCCCCACAACAGGCCCTGGTATGTGATGTTCCCCTCCCTGTGTCCATGTGTTCTCATTGTTCAACTCCCACTTATGAGTGAGAACATGCAGTGTTTGGTTTTCTGTTCCTGTGTTAGTTTGCTGAGGAGGATGGTTTCCAGCTTCATCTATGTCCCTGCAAAGGACATGAACTCATTCTTTTTTATGACTGCATAGTATTCCATGGTGTATATGTGCCACATTTTCTATATCCAGTCTATCACTGATGGGCATTTGGGTTGGTTCCAAGTCTTTGCTAATGTGAATAGTGCTGCATTAAACCTATGTGTGCATGTGTCTTTATAGTAGAATGATTTATAATCCTTTGGGTTTATACCCAGTAATGGGATTGCTGGGTCAAATGGTATTTCTGGTTCTTGATCCTTGAGGAATTGCCACATTGACTTTCACAATGGTTGAACTAATTTACACTCCCACCAAATGTGAAAGCATTCCTATTTCTCCACGACCTCACCAGCATCTGTTGTTTCCAGACATTTTAATGATCATCTTTCTAACTGGCTTGAGATGGTATCTCATTGTGGTTTTGATTTGCATTTCTCTAATGACCAGTGATGATGAGCTATTTTTCATGTTTGTTGGCCACATAAATGTCTTCTTTTGAGAAGTGTCTGTTCATATCCCTTGCCCACTTTTTGATGGGGTTGTATAACACAATTATTCTTCTCAAAGAATCTTGAAATCATTTCTAAGGTGCCAAAATTAATCCTATTAGTATTTTGGTTAGCTTTGCATTAAACCTATATGTTGATGTGGAAACATCTTTTATCTTTGTGATATTTAGGTTTCTCTATTTTTTCAAGTGTTTTTCTGTCTCTCAGTAAAATGTTATATATAGCTGATTTCCTGTCATATTGTGATAATATTGTGAGTAGGGGCTCTTCCCACTGTATTTTTTCTTAATTATTGATCATGATATTTTGGAAAGCTATGGCTTTTTGAATAGTTACCCTGCAAAGAGAAACTTTTCTGAATGAACTGTTTTAGAAACTCAAATACTGGCTTATTTTGAACATCTTGCTTCTAGGTAGACAATCACACAATCTGAAAAAAATATATATATTTAAATATATTTAAAGATCAACATATAAAATATAAATATATATTTAAATATATACATACATATACATACATATATATGTTTATATACATATATACATATATATTTAAATACACTTAAATACAAAAATACATATATATTTAAATATTAAATATATATTTAATATATTTTTATTATACATTATTATATTATAATAATGTGTAATAAATATATTTATATTACACATTATATAATGTGTATATATAATATACACATTAAATATATATGTGTATATATAATATACACATTAAATATATATGTGTATATATAATATGCACATTAAATATATATGTGTATATATAATATGCACATTAAATATATATGTGTATATATAATATGCACATTAAATATATATGTGTATATATAATATGCACATTAAATATATATGTGTATATATAATATGCACATTAAATATATATGTGTATATAATATGCACATTAAATATATATGTGTATATATAATATGCACATTAAATATATATGTGTATATATAATATGCACATTAAATATATATGTGTATATATAATATGCACATTAAATATATATGTGTATATATAATATGCACATTAAATATATGTGTATATATAATATGCACATTAAATATATATGTGTATATATAATATGCACATTAAATATATATGTGTATATATAATATGCACATTAAATATATATGTGTATATATAATATGCACATTAAATATATATGTGTATATATATTTCTTTTCTCCTCCAATATTTAAACCTCTCATTTCTATTTCAGGTCTTTATTCCTGAAAGACTCCACATCTTTCAGAGCAATGATAGATAATTCAAGAGATAATGGCACAACTATTTTTAATGAGAGTAGATTTAGTGGGGGCATTTCTCTAGTGCTTTTCCTTTAGATATTACAGTTTTAATTGTTGGCTTGAGATGGTTTTTAATGTGGAGGAAGTGTTTTTCTTGTCCTCGTTTTTAAAACTTTTTTGGGGGAGGTGTTTCGATTTACTTATTTAAAATCTGTTTTTAGTACCAACTGAAATTTTCAAACATTTTTTTCTTATTGGAAGTATTTCATTAATAGAGTACCTAATAGTAAACATTTCTGGCATTGCTGCAACTAAAATCTACACTTGTTTGTAGATTATTCTTTAAATGTCCTTTAAATTTTGTTTTCTATTTAGAATTGCAACATTCATGAATCAGAATGTCTCCCCACTCCACCTTACCTGCATCAGTTTTGAGAATTTGAGTTTTTATGGCTACATTGAACAACTGAGTCATATTTCATCTTTTCTTGTGTTTGAAATAATTTATCTAACATAGGAACTATTTATTTCTTTAACAATTGCTAATATTCAAGAGTAAAGCCCTGGGCACTGGAGGCTTTATAATAGTTTCATAAATTTTTTATTTGTTCAAACTTAATAGTCTCTTCATGCTTTCTTCAACTTTGATAATTTAATTTTCTTGAAGGAATTATCTACTTTATCAAGATTTTCAAAACAATTAGTTAAGAGAAATATTTTAAGTGTATCATTTTATTTATTTTTCAAATCTTCAAATTTCTATTTTAATTCAACTCAAATATGCTCAACTTTTACTCCCAGAAATCAAGTCATTTTTTTTCTTAAGGATCATTTTTGTTTCTAAATATCTGCTAAGAAAATCTATAATATCCTCAAAATACACAACTACTGGTCAGCCTTTGGTCTATTTAATATGCCCAATTGCATAATTTCTCTGGAAGAGTAGAGTAGACCAGATAATTTGGATGTTTGTAAGGATAAAAGTCTATTGTAAGTTGTCTATCCAGGTAAGAACTATAAATTAATTGCAACAGTAGTGTGCTGGTGTACGCAATTATAGTATAAATTATATGGCTTCTTTGTGACATGTATTAGAAGACTCAACAGTGATGTCCTTAAGAAGACATAAAGCCTATTCTCATTTACATATGGCTGAGCAACATGAATTTTCCTTAATCTGTTATCCCAAAAGAATGGGCAATTCTAACCACAACAGTATGTGCTACCTCTGATATGCAACCAATGAACTGTGTTGTTTACCACGTTAGCAGACAAAGTTCAGCTTCAAGGGGACCATTTCTAAGATAGGTTGCATTCAACCCTGACATCTTTAAACTACTACAGTGTCCATAGATATGAAGTCTCTGCCCAAGACTTCTGATTATAACTTACAGATAAGGCTTCTTTCTGCCCATAGGGCCTTAACTTGCCAACTCAGTATCATAAGATCTTAGGTTATTTTAAAAAATCGGAGAACCGGCCAGGCGTGATGGCTCATGCCTGTAACCCCAACACTTTAGGAGGCCGAGGTGGGCAGATCACGAAGTCAGGAGTTCGAGACCAGCCTGGCCAATGTGGTGAAACCCCGTCTCTACTAAAAATACAAAAATTAGCTGGGTGTGGTGGCGCGTGCCTGTAATCCCAGCTACTCAAGAGGCTGAGGCAGGAGAATCGCTTGAATCCAGAAGGAAGAGGTTGCAGTGAGCCAAGACTGTGCCATTGCACTCCAGCCTAGGTGACAGAGCAAGACTCCATCTCAAAAATAAAAAAGTAAAAAATAGGAGAACCAATGCATGCATATGTCAGTAAAATGTTCAGAAATTTTAAAAAGGGAAGAGATAAGAAAGAAATATTCTCACTTATAAGTGGGAGCTTGGGAGCTAAATGATGAGAACACATGGTCGCATAGAGGGGAACAACACACACTGGGGCCTACCGGAGGGCAGAGGGTGGGAGGAGGGAGAGGATCAGGAAAATAACTAGTGGATACTAAGCTTAATACCTGGGTGATGAAATAATCTGTACAGCAACCCCCATGACACACATTTACCTATGTAACAAACCTGCGCATCCTGTACATGTACCCCTGAACTCAAAATGCAAGTTTTTTTAAAAAAGAAAAATAAGATCGGGGAGAGAACTTTAAAAATTCCAGTGAAGTTTTTTCATCAAAGAGATTAGAAATGCTATCTTTTTTTAAGTGTACATCCTGCAAATACTTTAGCATATTTTCAATCAGCTGTTTATTTGCCCTCACATGTGTAACTCCACTTGTAAGCTTTCCTGCAATCATAATCAGTACAGTCTGAGCTTAAGAAAGGTTTTCAGAATATGGTCATCTGTAACAGAGAAAAACTGTAGTTTCCATATTGCAATTAAGTGTGAGTGGAGAGTAAGTCTTGTGACCATCCAGTGACAAGTGGCCACCTGTGTGTGATGTTTTATCGGGCCTGTCTGCATTTTACTCATCAGCTCATATAGACTGGGACACCTGGAGACACCCCTCATGGGACACCTGCCAAGACACAGGCATCATGCTAGAGTGTGCGACAGAGAGCTGGACCGATGTATGAGGACAAATAAGGAGCTGCTCTATTTCCTGCTTCAAACAAATGAGGAAGGAAAAACATTTCACAATGCAGGCTTTTCTTCACTGTAACATCCATTTGTTCTGAGGGAGGAAATTTAAAAGCTGTTTTGCTCCTTTATTTCACTTTTCTTTTATTTCCCTCTCACCTTCATTATTAAAGTTGCTACATCCTATCTTAGGTATATAACATATCTTTATTAAAAAATGCACTTCATAGAAATAAGACATGAATCTGTTTGACTTATAAGAAGTTAAAATATTATAAGTAAATCTAAGGTCCTTTTCAACCATAATTCTCAACCCAAGTCCAGTCCCTAATTCCCCAGAGGTAACCTGTTTGAAGTATATCTTTGCAGATATTTTTCTATGCATTTTCAAGTGTGTGTGTGTGTGTGTGTATGTGTGTGTGTGCATGCACCTGCCCAAAGGGGCAAATGGATAGTGTCTATTAAACTTAAAACCCAAGAACCTTGCACATGTGCACAAGGAGGCACATACAGCTATATTTACTGCAGCATTGCTTTTCATTTTGAAATATTGGAAACAGCTTATGCTTTCATTGAGAATGACTAAATAAAACATAGTATCTATTCTATGGATATACCACCATTTGCACTAACCTGAAATGCTTCTCAATTGCAGAAAAATATGTACCACATAATACTGGTGCAAGAAATTCTTTTAAAGATTTTCTTCATATTAATAATATACATTAAATCACTGAATTATTTTATTTGAGAATTTTAAGGTTTTTCATTGTTCTCCCTAAGTGTCAGAACACATAAATAAGTTTATAGCATATGTATACACTCTTCTTACTCTATCTCCACCATATATAGAGACTGAATAGAGGTAGAAAATGGCTTATGAGAGTACAGTCATTTTACAAAGCCATGATATTCTGCAATTATTATTTAAATTGTAATTATTTAAAAAATAATGTAAAGTTCGCTGATTCAAAGACTATGCTATGCATGTGGAAGCTGTTTAAGTATTTGAATGAAGAGGCAATGGCACATTTCTCTCAAAGGGGCTGCAAAGGGCACACACCAACCAGAGAATGTGACTTTAAGTCTGTATATAGTTCAGTTTCTTCTTCCTGCTACTGCCCTTTTGCTTTTTCAGGCTGTTCCTGTGGAACAATGTTCCTAAAATGGCCAGCCCCTCTTCAGATCATTTGCAGGGATGGGAGAAGGCTGCAGATTGTAGCCACAGCTGTTTATAAATGGAGTGTAGTGAAATCCAATCTTTCATTCAGACGTGTGGGAGCCAAGGGCTGGAACATGGTGCCCCAGGAGCCTGGGCCAGACTGGGTCAGGTCAGAACTTGCCCTGGGGTTGCAGTTCAGGGCGCAGAGTGTGATGTAAGAGACAAGGTTTGGTGGGGAAATCCTAAGTGACAGCCAAGTTGACCATTATTCATTCAAAACACTTGGTGGATTTGAAAAGAAATGATGACTTTAGTGCACATGCAGGTAGCAAGCAAAGGAAAGACAAGAAAGTAAAAGTTAAAGGTGGATGGTAGAAGTAAGAGACTTCCTAAGCCAAGGGAAAGAAAGTGACTCAACTGCTTCTTGTAGATGCCTTTGGGGAAGAAGATATTCAGGGTAGAAACTTAACTTGAGCAAAAGACTATTGTGACGTTATTTCTAAAACCTAAAACTGTTTTAACTTCTTTTGTGAAATTGGATACGCAGCTGTACTTTGAGCATGTAAACATCTGCATCATCATACATGAATGTAAACCCAAACAGCAGCCACTTTTTGAAATAGATTGAATTTCTTTGAAAAACATCATTATCATGTTCTTATATGGATTTTTAGGAATGTGGGTTAAATTCAAACCAAAAACTTCTTTTCTTATTTCTTCCTTCTCTAGACCATGGTCAGCACTAGGAATGAACTGCCGAGGACTCAGGAATCCATCAATGCTCTCCATAGGGAAAGAAGGTAGGAGACACATGAGTATGTGAAAATACCGACCACAGAGAGAAATCCATAGCATTTCCTTTGCTTTTAGAGAAAAATTGTCTACAAAAATTTTACCTTTTTTTTTTTTAATTTGGGAGAAATTTTTAAGCCAAGAAATCCTGTGATTCCAATATGAAAGTAAAGGGGAGCTTTGACTCTATTTGAGTAGTTAAGCATAACAAAAATCACCAGGCTAAGTAAGTTTTGACTTTCAATTGCCTGATTTTATTCCTTGGAATTTGGTTAAGCACATTTAACCAAATTCTTGTGAAGTATTTAACCAAATACTTGTGAAGTATTGATTCTTGTGTGTATCTTGTGTTATGTATGTGTTTTACCTTCTTCTAAAGAAATCAGTACTTGTTATCCAACAGCATCTAACTTTCTACTAGGTTTATTAGGCTGAATGGAAACTGTCTATCATCTTCTTATTGTGTCTTAAGGGACTAATCATTTCTTGAGCTCCTAGCTCCTGCTGTTATTCCTTTAGAAGACAGAATTCCTGGCTCCCCAGTAAGAAGTTTCCCCTGAGGGAAGACCTTTGTTTTCAGGCACAATACTTAATATCCAGTAGATGTCCAATAAACTAGCAATTCTATGTATATATGTATGAAGAGCTATGCTTCCTAATCTAAATGTACAGAAGAAATAAAACATTTTCTAAATTCTGTGATAACTCATGAAAAGGAGTTCAAGAAACACTTTTAAAGTATCAAAATAATTTAAATATTAAAAGTAGTTTTCATCTTTTTCATGGAATAAGAAACAGAAATTAGAAAACATTTTTAAAGCAGTAAAGCACTAGAAAGGCTATATTAAAATTGAAAATGTAGAAATAAAAGCTAATTTTAAAATTTAGTTTTTTCAACTTAATTCTTAAAATCGTTATTTATTTAAAATGAATTATTTTAAACCAAATATTCCCTCTGATATAATCCATGTCTACTATTTACACCATTTGTATCCTACTAAAGTATTTATCACTACAAAGTGTACCAAAGTGTAAGGCTGATTATTGAATGAAATATAACATGAAGCTCCATCTTTGTTCCTGTCTGCACCATCATTTTTATCAATAATTTGGATGAAACTGTAGAGAGCCCAATTCTCAAATGTGTGTGTGACATGATACCAAAACCGCTAGGTAATAAACTGAATTACAATCTTGGATCGCTGAGATTTAATAGACTGGAACAGTGAGGCTGTTAATAAAGACCAAATTTTAAGGGATTAATGGAAAGTCCCACAATTGCAGGCCCATGTGCACAAGTAGTGTGAAAAAGACCTGTGATATATATGGTAGTTAACTGCAAGTTCAGTGATAGTCAATTATGTCACTGATTATTTTAAAAGCAACAGTCTCAGACACATTAACAGAAAGAGTACTATTCAATTACTAGTTATCTATTATTAATCTACACTGTGCTAGGTAAATTTATTAGTCCAATCTCACACTGCTATGAAGAAATACCTGAGACTGGGTAATTTATAAAGCAAAGAGATTTAACTGACTCACAGTTCCACATTGCTGGGGAGGCCTCAGGAAACTTACAATCATGGTGGAAGGCAAAGGAGAAGCAGACACCTTCTTCTCAGGGTGGCAGGATGGAGTGAGGACAAGCGGGGGAAATGCCAGATGCTTATAAAACCATCAGATCTCGTGAGACTCACTCACTATCATGAGAACAGCATGGGGAAAACAGCGCCCATGATTTAATTACCTCCACCTGGTCCTGCCCTTGACAAGTGGGGATTATGGGCATTCATTAAAGATGAAATTTGAATGGGGACACAGCCAAACCATATCAGTAATGGACAAATTAAATAACATTTCACTGCTTTGGGCATGATTAGCTTGCCTAGGGAGTATTTGTGTTTCATTTGAACAGTTAATACATGGGAGATTCAAGCTGCTTAGCCCCCACCAGAAAGCAGGAATACATATAAAGATATAAAAGTATAGAAAGGCAGATTTCAGGTCATTTGAAAGGAATAATTTCTCAGATAACCTCAACTGTTTGTTATGAGTAGATAATTGCCTGGAAAGTCCTGGGCTCCCAGTTGCTGGAAATATTGGCCCCAGGTGATTTGTATTTACTAGAAACAACCCATAAGCATCTCTTCTTCAAAAAGAAGCAGAAGAAGAAAAGAACTGGATTTCTGACAGAGTCATACCTTCTTTCACCTGGATTGTGGAAGGATAGGGATGTATGTCTTCTAGTTGTCCAGACCTGGTGGATGGGCCAGAGTGGAGGAAGCAGACATGGGTGGTGGACAACATGAAGAAAAGAGAGAGCCTGACATCGTTAGTGGTCATAATAAGCACAACATTTTGGATCCAGAGAACACTGTCCAGACAGGCTGTCTGAGAATGTTTTTTTGTTGTTGGCTGTGTAAAATCCCTGGGCTGACTCCTTTCTGAGAAACCCATCATAAAGATATACCTGAAACTCCAATTATGAACAAGGATTTTAGAGTCAGACTCCTGTTTCACATGTGTGTGACTGTCTGGAAGTTAGAGGGCTATCTTTCAGAGATGCCTACTTTGCATGGGAGCCCAAACTAAATTTCAAGGCCTCCCCAAGCTCTATGCAATTAGGAATTTCACAGGTTCTAACACTGAGAACTGTTGCATTTCATACCAGACAGCCGATTTCCACAAATTCCACAAATATGCTAACAGCAGTGATCAAATAAAATTACTTTAGACAATTTTAATTGTAAACCTACTATATGACAGGAACTATTTTAGGCCTGATCCAAAAGACATGGCAACACACACAAACACACATATGCAAAGTTGCCAGAATAAATAGACAATAAGCAAGTAAGGAGTAGAGTAGGTAATATGTAAGTAAAATAATAAGTAAAGCCTGTAGTCTGTCACAGTGTATGGCTGTCTAGAAGTTTGAAGGCTGGACTCTTCAGGCTCTGTAGTAATTAGACATGGCAGAATGCCACAGAGACAAATAAAGAAGGGAAGAGTTTGGCCATGCTGGAGGAGAGGTTGGGGTTGTCGTTTGTGTATTCAAGTAGGGCAGTCAGAGAATGCCTCACTGAAAAGGCGCCTTGAGAGCAAAGACTTGAAGGAGGTTGGGGAGGGAACTGAGCAATGGGAACTGAGCAATGACCTGGGGAAGAAACAGCGTCCAGGCAGAGGGAGCAGAAGAGCAGACTCTAAGTGGGGAACAGGCCTGGGGTGTTCAAAGAGGAGCAAGGAGCTCCATATGGCCACAGGGCAGTGAATAAGCCAGAAAGCAAGAGATGAGGTCAGAGAGGGAAGGGGGATCTGTGCCATCTTTGTGGGGCTTGTCCACCTCTGTAAGGACTTTCGTTTACTCTAAATGAAGAGGGAGCCCCTGGAGGGTTCTGAGCAGAAGAGAAACATAGCCTGCCTTTTGTTTTAAAGAATTGCCCTGATTACCTTGACTACTTTGTTCATATTTTTTTAGAGACAGGGTCTTGCTCTGTCAGCCAGGCTGGAGAGCAGTGGTGCAGTTATAGCTCACTGTAACCTCTAACTCCTGGGCTCAAGTGATCCTCTTGCCTCAGCCTTCTAAGTAGCTGTGACTACAGGTGCCACCACACTCAGCTAATTTGTGTGTGTGTGTGTGTGTGTGTGTGTGTGTAGATGAGGTCTTGCTATGTTGCCCAGGCTGGTCTTAATTTCCTGGCCTCAAGGGATACCCCAACTTGGCCTCCTAAAGCACTAAGATAACACACACACACACCCCCATGAGTGAGTGCACCCAGCTTCTTGGTTCATTCTTAAACCAATGAACAACTAGACAAAAAGAGAAGCCAAAGCAGACCTACAATCCATGAACTGCAATATTCTTCCTCCCCTGTGTTCCTGGTCAGGTGTTGGGTGTTTAGCCATGAGGAGTGTACTACCATTCTGAATGGAGTATTTCTAGACAAAAGGATAATGTATAAAGTCAATATTCCTATTTAAGTAGCCAGTAGAGGGAAGCTGTCAAAAGTAATCTGTAATATGCCTGGTGAGTTTTCTGAAATACTTCTAAAGCCAGTGGAATGCTTAGTGGAATCATATCCATAATACACACAAAGGCAGCTGCACATGGTGAACAAACAGTGTCAACAATATTGATCAATGTGAGATAACAGTTGAGGCACAGGGTTTTCCAATAGCCAGGCATGGTGGTGTGCACCTGTAATCCCAGCTACTCAGGAGGCTGAGGCAGGAGAATCACTTGAACCCAAGAGGCAGAGGTTGCAGTGAACCAAGATCGCGCCACTGCATTCTCCAGCCTAGGTGACAGAGCGAGGCTCCGTCTCAACAAAAAACACAGTTGAGACACAGGGTTTTCCAGCATCTTTTCCCACAAAAAGGACTGGAATACATCTTACCAGGGCTCTAATTAGTGTACTGGCCTCTTGCCCTTCCAAACCACTCAAATCTGTTCTCTTTTCAGGCCCCTTAAAAAGCAGTTAAACCAATACAAAGACAAGTTGCAAGCTATATACACCTCCCAGGAAGAAAGAAGTTGTCGATTTGAAACAAGGATTCACAAACTCAAAACCAACCAGGATAGTCTATGGACCAAGCTACAACAGATGAGATGGGACCTACAGGTATAAAATGTGAGAGACACTGGCCATCTGGACTGCCTGGAAGTCTAACCTTGAGTCCTTCAGCCAAGGGAGGAGCTTCCCACCTTACTTTGATCAGCCTCTTCCCTTGCCTCTTCTCCCCGTACCCTGACCTCCCATTTCCTCATCCAGGCTATATCCTATCCCTCCATGAAGGTAGTGCCATTGAAAAACAACAGGATCTGTAATATTTATAAACAATAGACTTTGGGGCAAAGTGATTCTTTATAGCATCGGTTTTTTAACCTCTTGATCTCAGGATCCCTGTACATTCTTAAAAATATTTGAGAAACCCGAGGGGATTTTGGTGGTTATATCTGTTTGCATCAGTATCTGTTGTTATAGATATAACCACAGAAACAAAATGAAAATGAATTAATGAAAATTCAATTAATAATAAAATAAAATTAAATAAATAATAAAATTACTGAAAATTAAAACTGAGTTGTTAAATAAATTAAATAAGTAATAAAATTAATGCAAATTAAAACTGAGAAGTTAAAATGTATTCACCAACTAAAACATAAAAATAATAAACCCATTAAATATACAGATAACATTTTTAAACAATATGTTTTTCTAAAAACCTTAGAAGAGTGGCATTGCTTTATATTTTCCACAAATCTCTTTAAATACCTGGCTTAATAAAAGACAGCTGAATTTTTGTAACCACTTCAGCAATCAATCAGCTGCAATGTGTTTCGGTTGAAGTATCTGAAGAAATCAGGCCTCACACAGATTTGCAGTTGAAAAAGAGAGAAGTGTATTAATAGCTTTTCAGATACCGAGGCATACTTCTCTTTAATACTACACCAAAACATGATATATGACAGCTTCTTAAAGGAGGCTTTAATCTGAAACCATATTTATGTCACACTGTTTCATTAAAATCCAGTGTTCTTACATGGTCTTTAAGTGAATCTCTTAGCCATGCATGATTGTGTAACATTATACATTGGTCATTTGGAAAATACTGGTTCACTGAGCTATGCTGAATATCCTAATGCTCATCCATTTTATTATACAGGGTCAAAAAAATTCACGTTCATTAATGTCACTACCAATGTAATTACAAAATTGCCTAAGAATTGGAAAGCTATCAAGCTCATAGTGGTAGGATGAAAGTTTTCCAAAATTCTAAGTTTTGATTGAAAGCCTGTTTTTTATGTATGTAAGTATACATTTTAGACAGGGTCTTGCTCTGTCATCCAGGCTGGAGTACAGCAGCAGGATCATAGCTCACTGCAGCCTCGAACTCCTGGGGCTCAAGCAATCCTCCCGCCTCAACCTCGTGGCTAGCTAGGAGCTCAGGCTCATGC
Source organism: Pongo abelii (assembly GCF_028885655.2). NCBI lineage: Eukaryota > Metazoa > Chordata > Mammalia > Primates > Hominidae > Pongo > Pongo abelii. Next base: position 109,987,981 of record NC_071996.2, on the reverse strand, counting down.
CAGCATACCCAGCTAATTTTTATTTTTATTTTTTGTAGAAAGGGGGGTCTCACTATTTTGTCCAGACTGGTCTTGAACTCCTGGCCTCACACAATCCTCTCACCTCTACCTCCCAAAGTGCTGGGATTACAGACGTGAGCCACTGCGCCCGGCCTTAACTGTTATAACTGACAGCAAATACTGTTAATTGTTTTCCTTGCAGTGACATTCTCGCTTTGTTCATTTTTGAGAAACTGTTTGACAGATACCCAAGTCTGAATAACCATAGTCTGTCAGTCTTTCTTTGACACAAGAGGCAATGCTTTTGTATTTCAGTACACATCAGAAGTGTCTTATGCACACTTCCCACTTCATCACACATAATATTTGAAAGACATGTGTTTGTATTTTTAAAACTAAGAACTTTTTCTATTCCATCAAAGGTGTTCTTAAGCAGAACTGGCTTTTTTTTTTTTTCACTGCTAGTGTATGAGGGTGAAGAATACCCTGATTATTAGCACTATTTGGTGATGCTGCCTTGATTCACACTAAAGCACCAACAGCTTTACTTACTGATTTTGCATCATCAGTGCACATGTCAATACAATAAACAAATAACATCTAAGTATCCTTATGAACATAATTTTGACATCACAAACCCTAGAAGGGTCTTGGGGATCTCCTAGGGTCTGTGGGCCACACAATGAGAACTGTGCTTCAAGCAGAGCACATCCCTGAATTTTCTCCCTGTGGCTGTGAAACCCTTCACAACACACCTACCAGAAAGACTATTATAAAATGCTTTCTTATAATAATTTTTATCTGTCAATTCAACATATGCTTATGTTTTCAGAAATTCCTTATGGTATTTTTAGAACCTGGGCTTCTTAGAACCCAGGATTTTCCTAAATTTCTTGTAATTATTCCCTCTGTTATTTTAGAATCTGAGCTGTTCCAACTCTTGTAGAGAGTTTTAGGTTGACATAGAATTAGCAGAATAAATTAAAATTAATAGTAATGATAATATATTTACAGAGGAGAAAGAAAAGTCTTGCATTAGAATGTTCTGTTGGAATGTTGAAATGTAATGCATTTATGAAAAAGTAAGTTAAATGTTAATTTCTTCATAAATAAAGTTTTGTTTCCCCAGGCAAGGTTGCAGCCACCTGGTCCTTCATCTTCTTCCTTTCAAAATGTGGGGAACAAGGTTGACCATTCTTCAACTGAAAAGGTTCCAAAGGGAGGGGATTATTTGCAGATCAAGAATGCCACTGAAGATGCTTCAAGATGGGAACATCTTCTTAACCTTGATGCAGTTGACAGAAGTCACAGAAGTCACACAAATGCAGAGCATGCTCTGCGAAATCCAGAATCACCAGAGACCACTTTGCACAGTACCAGGGCACAAAGCCAAACACAAAAGATGCCGAAGAAAGTCATTAGCACCCTACCCAGTTATCAGGAGGGACTGAAGCAGGACACCCCCAAAATGGTTCCTGCTGAAATGAGCAGTCCTGCTCTGGCAGCTGTGGAAAAGAAAGAGGCAGGTAACATCAAGGAGAGAAAGGACAAGCTGGAGGAAGAGGAACTGCAAGAACTATTGTCAAAACTTATGGATGCCTTCAATCTAGAAACGCCATCAGGTAAGGTTTTCACAATCCATAGACATCGTGATGGCCAAGGATTCAAGCTGCCTTTTTAAAAACTTGATTTTATAACAGCCCAACAGCTCCAGTTCATCTAGCACGTAGCAGCGCTCTGAGTCTATTGGTTATCAGTAGCATCTGTGAACTTGATTTTTAGGATTACCTAATTCACAGGGCTGTTGTGAGTATTAAAGGTGATAAACCATGTAAGACTTCAGTATAGAACCTGGCATACAGTGAGCATTCAGTAAATGCTTATTATTTTGTTATCGCAAAATATTGTTATTATTATCAGTATCCCTAAATCATATATACCTGGGCAGCCTATGTCACCATTTAAAAATTGTGATAATATTGTAACTCTCTTTCTAGAAGAGAATTGATTACAGTTTCTATGTTATAAGTAGTATCATCATTATTATCTTCTTCATAAGCTATGATTCATTGCTAAATTCTGAAGGCTTTAGAAAAGATCCTTCTTTACTGTAGTTACTGCTTCTGTTTTGGAGTGCCATTGTCTTATTTCTCATTAGGGTATTTTGTTATCTTAACATATATAGAGAGAGATCCTTCTCAGTTTACAATGGTGTTACATCTGATAAACCCAATGTAAGTTGAAAATATTGTTAGGTAGAAAATGCATTCAGTATACCTAACCTACCAAACATTATGGCTTAACCTAGCCTACCTTAAATGTGCTCACAACACTTACATTAGCCTACAGTTGGGCAAAATCATCAAACACAAAGCCTACTTTATAATAAAGTGTTGAACATATCATGTAAGTCATTAAATATAATACACTGTGGAGTACACTACTGATCATTTACCCTTGTGATTATGTGGCTGACTGGGAGCTGTGGCTCACTGCTGCTGCCCGACTTCACAAGATACCACATATTGCTAGCCTGGGAAACGATCAAAATTCAAAATTTGAAGTATTATTTCCTACTAAACACATATCACTTTTGCACCATCATAAAATTTAAAAAATGGTAAGTCAATCCATCATAAGTCAGGAACTGTTTATACACACACATACACAGTTGATTCTTGAACAATGCAGGGATTAGGGGTGCTGGACCCCTGCACAGTTGAAAATTTGCATGTAACTTTTACTCCCCAAAACTTTATTAATAGCCTACTGTTGACTGGAAGCCTTACCAATTAACATAAACGGTTGATTAATACACATTTTGTATGTCATATGTATTATATACTGCTATAATAAAGCTAGAAAAAAGAAAATGTTTTCCAAATCATAGAAAGGTAAATATATTTAAGTGAAAGTGGATCTTTATAAAGGTCTTCATCCTCATTATTTTCATGTTGAGTAGGCTGAGGAGAAGAAAAGGGAGGAAGAGGGGTTGGTCTTGCTGTCCCAGGAGTGGCAGAGGCAGAAGAAAATTCACATATAAGTGGATTTGAACCCATAGAGTTCAAACCTGTATTGTTCAAGGGTCAACTGTATATACATTTCTTTCTAAGAAAGCCTAAGGTGTCTTATGTTGGAGTGATCATCTACAGACTTGTGATAAAATGAAGAATAAAATACTCATGTGTTTTTGCATCAGAGGAGGCCTCCTCAAAATAATATTGGCGTATTAGTTTGCTGGGGCTGCTATAACACAGTAACACAGATTCAGTGGCTTAAACGAAGAACCAAAATATATTTTCTCACAGTCCCGCAGGCCAGAAGTCCAAGATCAGGGTGTCGGCAGTGTTGGTTTCTGCTGAGACTTCTCTCCTGGGCTTGCAAATGGCCGTCTTCCCCCATGCCTTTATATGGCCTTCCTTCTATGTGTGTCTATGTCCAAATGTTTTCTTTTTATAAGGACACCAGTTATATTGGATTAGGGCTCATCCTAGGGACCTCATTTTAACTTAATTATCTCTTTAAAGACCCTGTCTCCAAATATAGTCACATTCTGAGGCACTGGGGGTTAGTCAGGCCTTCAATATATAAATTTGGGATAGGAGGGGGGCACATTTCAGCCCATAAGTGTTGGAGGGCTATAAATTGAGTACATAATAATGTCAGCTTTGCATAGAACTTGGTAGAACCAAGTCAATAAACTAATTATTCGGCGATTCTAAAATACTCTACAGTAAATTGAGTTGGAGTTACAATCTTTGTATTAACAAAAACAAGTTCAGAAAGATGCCAGAAGTATGCTCAAAAGGCAAGGGATGGGAACTCCTTGTGCTGATTCTTAAGCTGACGCAAAATTCCACCCACTGCATTTCCATCTAAACATTTTTGGGGTCATGATGAGTATTCAAAGCGAAGTCAATATCCACTTGACCTTTTTAGGAAAATTTCACCAAAAGTTTGGACTTTATAGAAAAGTTTTTTAGTCTTTAGCGTATTAATGTTGTTTTTATTTTTTATTTTTGTTTCTCTAAATGAGCTGGAGAAAGCTGATAATTTCTAAAATGTTGTGTTGGGTCAGCCCTCACAGACGTAGTAGCTTTATTGCACATTTTAGATTGTTCGTAGGCTAGGTCTACTACACATATTTGGAAGGCAGTATCCCAATACTTGTGCAGTTTAATACTTAAAGCTAAAAGATTCATTCATATTTCAAGTGACCTTATCAAGATATATATATACATGCATTATATCATTAAAAGGAAAATTATAAAAAAGTGAAGTATACTTCTAAATTCAGTTGATGCAATAATGTATAAATATACAATTAGCATTATCAAATCTTGTAGAAAATATTTTAAAAAGTCTCAAAATATTTACTTAATGCTTTCACTCACAATCTCAATAGAACCATTGAGATGTTTCTGCAGGAAGTATGCCTTATTATATAAATGTGCTTATGATATGAGCAGAATGGTACACATCTTTTTTATTATAGTATTCTATACTTTGCAAGTATAGAAAAAAATAAAATTTCTTGAATAGTAATACGACAAATACTAATTATTGAGATTTAAAATTTCACTTTCACTTCTTTTATATTAGTCTTATTTCCTTAAGTCATTTAAACATGAGACACTCTTTAATCTTCGTGGCTACTGTTTTGCATTATATATCACTCCTCACCCAATTATTTCTAATTATGTTTATATCATTATTCAATTTGATATTGAATATGAATGATCCTATACTTACCAAAAGTATACCAAACTTAATCAGAGCCAGAACTATGATAATCACATGGATGAAGATGTCGAAAGTGAAACAAGCAAAATCAAAGTATTTTCGTTTACCTCTATCTCTATCATGGATGCATCAGATAACAGCAAGAAGTTTCTAATCACACTACTGATCCAGTTGTTGTTGTTTTTTTTTTTTTTTGAGAATTGTTGGGCCGGGCGTGGTGGCTCACGCCTGTAATCCCAGCACTTTGGGAGACCGAGGTGGGCAGATCACGAGGTCAGGAGATCGAGACCATCCTGGCTAACACGGTGAAACCCCGTCTCTACTAAAAAATACAAAAAAATTAGCCGGGCGCGGTGGCTGGAGCCTGTAGTCCCAGCTACTCGGGAAGCTGAGGCAGGAGAATGGCATGAACCCAGGAGGCGGAGCTTGCAGTGAGCTGAGATCACACCCCTGCACTCCAGCCTGGGCGACAGAGTGAGACTTCGTCTCAAAAAAAAAAAAAAAAAAGAGACTGTGAGAGCTTAATGGAAAAGAGAAAATTGTGTAGAAGTTCCACAAACCTCTTTAAATTCCAAACTTGGATTGAAAATCAGTAGTGAATAATTTGCATAAAAATTGCAGTAAAAAATAAATTTGGAAAAGTGTCAGCTGTTTCTTGCCTCTGCTGTGGCAAAAACAAACAAACAAACAAACAAACAGAAAAACCTCTTGTTTTACTGTATTATTAAACTATTTTTTTCATTTGATAGTAAAATTTCTTGCATATATCTACTAAGTTATTTTTCTAGCTTCTTTTTCCATCCTTTTGTACTATTCATTTGCCACTATAGGTTTCACTGATGAGGAGTCAAGACAGTGGAGTAGAGTGATGATATTAGGAGGGCATGATTTGAGAACAAAGATGGTATCTTGGACTAGCATGAAAACACTTACCATAGCTTTTCCAAAAGGCCCAATGCAAAGCAAGCAGGAAAATAAAACCCATATCCCAGCTTCTCACTTTGCAGGGGGAAAACAATTGGACCATTCATTCAACTTTCTAACTCTTCTGGGGGCTGTCCAAGGGACTGGGCTTCTGTCTAACCTGTCTCAAATTACTGACAAAACCCATCATATTCTAGATGCCTGAGAGATGCTTAAAAACAAAAGGCAGCTGGGACTAGTATGAACGTTTGAAGAGCCCCTGAGAATCTCTTACCAGGCTGATTGCTAAGGGTCTTCTGTCTGAGGCCAGTCTTGAAGACTAAGAGAGATAGTTATTTTTTCTATTGCACAGATACCAAAATAAAGAGTAAAGAAGAAGAAGTAATAGAGAAACATAGTCCAACAAAGAAGTAAGAGCTCCAAAATGGACCCTTATGAAATAGTAATATTTGAATTACCTGACAGAGAATTCAAATTAACCATCGTAAAAATGCTCAATGAGCCAGGAGAACAATACATGAACGAAATGAGAATTTCAACAAAGAGATAGAGAAATTTTTTAAAGAACCAAACAATAGTCTTGGAGCTGAAGAATATAATAACTGAACTAAAAATTTCCATAAAAATATTCAACAGCAGACTAGGTCAAGCAGAAAAATCAGCAAACCCAAAGACAGATCATTTGAAATTATCCTATGAGAAGGGAAAAAAGAAGAAAGAGTGATGAACATTTAAGGGACACATAGGATGCTATTAAGCTGACCAATATTTGTAATATGGGAGTTGTAGAAGCAGAGGAGAAAGAAAGGGTCAGAAAGCTTATTCAAATAAACAAGGGCAAAAACTTCTCAAATTTGGGAAAGAAAATGGACATCCAGATCCAAGAATCCTAACAGACCCTGAATTAGATGAACTGAAAGACTTCAACACTGAGACACATTATAATCAAATTGTCAAAAGTCAAACACAAAAGAGAATTTTGAAAGTGGCAAGAGAAAAGTGACTTATCATGTAGAAAGAAACCCTTATAAGATTATAACAGTTTTTGCATCAGAAACCTTATAGAAATAGGATAATATATTCAAAGTGCTGAAGAAGAAATGAACTATCAATCGAAAATACTATATCCAACAACTCATTAGTAAAGGTAAATATATACAGGCAAATACAGAACACTATAAAATGAAAATAGTGGTATTTAAATAATTTTAATTTTAATATAAAAAAAGACTCAAGTATTAAAAATAACATTAAAATATGTTAATGAATATACAATACAAAAATATGTAAATTGTGATGTCAGTAACAGAATGTGGGCTGGATGTGGTGGCTCACATCTGTAATCCCAGCACTTTGAGATGCGGAGTCAGGGAACTGCTTGAAGCTGGTAGTTTCAACAAGTAGTTACTAGCTTGAAGCTAGTAGTATGCCTGAGCAACATACTGAGACCACATCTTTACCAAAAAATTTTTGTAAAGATGTGTGGTGTGGTGATGCATGCCTGTAGTCATATCTACTCAGGAGGCTGAGGAGGGAGGGTCACTTGAGCCTTGGTGTTTGAGGTTACAATGAGCTAATCACACCACTGCACTCCATTCTGGGCAAGACAACAAGATCCCTTCTCTAAAATGAAAACAACAACGAAACAATGAACAAAATAAAAATAAACAAACCAAAAAGAAAAGTGTATGGGGATGGCTGGGTGAGATGTCTCACGACTATAATCCCAGTACTTTGGGAAGCCAAGGTGGGTGGATCACCTGAGATTGGGAGTTCAAGACCAGCCTGACCAACATGTAGAAACCCCATCTCTACTAAAACTACAAAATTAGCTGGGCATATTGGCATGCACCTGTAATCCCAGTTACTTAGGAGACTGAGGCAGGAGAATCACTTGAACCCGGGAGGCGGAGGTTGCGGTGAGCCAAGATTATGCCATTGCACTCCAGCCTGGGCAACAAGAGTGAAACTCTGTTTCAAAAAAAAAAAAAAAAAAAAAAAAAGACTATTTAGCAAAGTGTATGGGAACTAAAAGTGAAAACTTTTTGAATGCAATTGAAGTGAAGTTATTATCAGCCAAAATAGGCTGTTATTACTATAAGAGGTTTTATATAAGCCTCATAGTAAGTGCAAATATAATAGCTGTCAAAGATGTACAAAAGAAAAAAATGAAATAATATATTTTTTAAAAAGACAGCAAACTAGAAGAATAGGGGCAATACAACTAAAAGACAGACAGAAAGAAACTCTCAAAATGGCAAAATTGTCCTCCCCATCAATAATTATTAAATATAAATGGATTAAAGCCTCCAATCAAAAGATATACATACAGTTGCTGAATGGATTGAAGAAAAAGACCCAACTATATGCTGTCTGCAAAAGACTCACTTCAGATTTAAGGACGCAAAGGCTGAAAATGAAAGCATGGAAAAAGATATGTTATGTTAATGGTATTCAAAAATAGCAGGGGTGGCTATAGTTATATGAGACAAAATAGACTTTAGGTCAAAAACTCACGCAAATGACAAAGAAGTCATTATAAAATGATAAAAGGGTCAATTTACCCAGAAGATACTATAATTTTTATAATATATACACCAAACATCAGAGCACCTAAATATATAAAGCAATTATTGACAAAACTGAAGGGAGAAATAGACAGTGATAGAATAATAGTAGGGGACTTCAATAACCCACTTTCAATAATGATTAGAACCTCCAGACAGAAAATCAATAAGGAAATGGTAGACTTGAACAACACAGTAACCAAATAGGCCTGAGAGACATATAAAGACTATTTCACCCAATAGTGCAGAATATACATTCTTCTCCAGCAAACATGGAACATTTTCTGGGATAGATCATACATTAATGCACAAAACAAGTCTTAACAAATTTAAGAAGATTGAAATCATACCAAATATCTCTTCCAACCACGGTGAAATAAAACTAGAAATTAATAACAGGAGGAAAACTAAAAAATGTATAGAGATGTTAAACTACACAACACATTCTTGAACAACCAATGGGTCAAAGAAGAAATCAATGGCCAGGTGTGGTGGCTCATGCCTATAATCCTAGTGCTTTGGGAGGCTGAGGTGGGAGGACCAATAGAGGCCAAGAGTTTGAGACCAGCCTGAGCAACTTGTCAAGACCCTATCTCTACAAAAACAAACAAACAAAAAAAAATTTAAATTAGCTGGATGTGTTGGTACATGCCTGCAGTCCCAGCTACTTAAGAGGCTGAAGCAAGAGGATGGCTTGAGCCTGGAAGATCAAGGCTTCAGTGAGCTGTGATTGCACCACTGCACTCTAGCCTGGGTGACAAAGCAAAACCCTATCTCAAAGAAAAAAAATTTAGCTGGGCATGGTGACACATGCCTATAATCCTAGCTACTCAAGGGACTGAGACAAGAGAATCATTTGAGCCCAGGAGTTCAAAGTTACAGTGAACTATGATCACACCACTGCACTCCAGCCTGGGCAACAGAGCAAGACTCTGTCTCAAAAAAAAAAAAAAAAATCACACAATCATCACAATAGATATAGGAAAAAAGCATTTTACAGAATTCAATACACTCTCATGAGAAACTCTCAACAAACTAGGAATAGAAAGAAATTATTAAAGTCCAAATAAGAAAAACCCACAGCTAACATCATATTCCTTTTTCTTAAAGGTGAAAAGCTGAAGTTTTTTTCTTTAAGATCAGGAACAAAGCAAGGATGCCTATTTTCACTACATCTATTCAACATAGTACTGGAAGTCCTAGCCAGAGTAATTAGACAAGAAAAAGAAAGAAGAGGCATCCCAATCAGAAAGGAACAAGTGAAACAATCTCTATTTGCGTATGCCATGATCTTATATGTACGAGAGCATGGTTAAGGGTGGGGAGCAGGAGGTTTATTCCTGTTCCTTTTCTCCACATCTAGAACCATCACTCAAAAGTATTAAGTAATCAGAAAATAAAACTTCAAATTTAGCAAATTCTAAGGAAATGACCAAGCTCAGGAGAGCACTTTATTTGTATCTCGTTTGTTTATAAGGTAATCTCAAATGTTGCCTGGGAATCCTAGAAGTGTTTACTGGAATAGTAATGGATACAGAGTTGACCCTTGAACAATGTAAAAGTTAGGGGCACTGACCCTCCATGCTGCCAAAAATCAGCATATAACTTTTGACTCCTCTAAAACTTAACTACTAATAGCCTACTGTTGAACAGAAGGCTTACCAGTTGAACAGAAGCCTTACCAGCAAAATAAACAGTTGATTGACAAATATTTTGTATGTTATTTGTATCATATATTGCATTCTTACAAAAAGTAAGCTAGAAAAAAGAAAATGTTATTAAGGGAATCATAAGGAAAAGAAAATATATTTACTATTCATTAACTGGAAGTAGATCATCATAAAGATCTTCATCCTCATCATCTTCACGTTGAGTAGGCTGAAAAGAAGGAGTTAGAGGAGGGGTTGCTCTTGCTTTCTCAGGTGTGGCAGAGGTAGAAGAAAATCCATGAATTAGTTGGCTCACACAGCTCAAATTCGTGTTGTCCGAGGATTAACTATATTCATTGCTTCATAGATAGATAGATAGATAGGTAGATAGGTAGATAGATAGATAGATAGATAGACAGATAGATAGATAGATATACAGATATACACAGAAGTAACTAATGGGAAAAGATAGATTTCCAGCATTTAAGCTCCATGAAGGCAGAAAAAAAGTCTAGTTGGTTCATCATTCAATCACTAATTCATTCATTCAACAAATATTAATCAAGCATTTGCCGTGTGCCAAGCACTGTGCTTGGCACTGGGCATTTATTTTGAAGTGGGGTATGTTTCTATTTTTAAAACATTCTGGCATTGCATGGAGAGTGACTTAGAGAAAGGCAAGGGGTGAGCAAAGAGACCAGGTAAAAGCCTACTGTAGTCTAGCCAAGAGATGACGATGTTGCCCTGAATGGGTGGTGATACACTTACTGCAATGGGGAAAGCTGGGAAAACTGTTATGCGGTTGGCAAATCAAGAGTTCTGTTTTGAACATATTGTGAATTGCCTGAGAGACATCCAAATGAAGACATCACAGAGGCAATCAACATGTACAATCTAGAGCTCAAGGGAAAGGTCTTAGTACAGAGTAGCTATTCAATACATATTGGCTTGCTTAATTAATTGTTGTAAATAAGATATGGGCTCAGTATTCCAGTTGCCCAGAAGAATGAACATAGACTAAAAAACCTAATACTTTTTCATTTCTACATCTATCATTCTTGTAGTCTACTCTCACATCCCTTGTTTATTAGAAGACGAGATAGACTTTTAATTACATTTAAGTGAATTATTTTGTCATTGTGATTTTCTCTGGACTGCCAGTTTCACAAGTGTTCCATCTAACATCTCATTAGGTCTCTGCCTATGTGCTATATTAATTCAGTCCTTACATTTATTTAATTCCAAGTATATGCCAAGCAACATGCTAGGTGCTAGGAGCATATTTTTGGCTATTTTTAATATTTCAAGAGACTAAAACTGAAAAAGAAAACAATGAATAACAGTAAGAAAAATTACAGTATGTGAGACTGATTACGGCTTGCCTATTTATTTATTGCTATATTTTAAGTTTTTACCACCGTGGCCTGAGAAACAATGTCTTAAAATAAGTTTGCCTCTGGACAAGGTTTGTTAGTCAGAAAATAAAATATTATTTAGTCAAGGTCCTCTGGAGCGGTATTGGAGTGATAAGTGGGATAGAAAATGCATGAACCCTCTAGCCTTATGTTCAACAAAAAACAGCACAGATGGACCCACAATATAAATTACGTAGCTAAAAAGTAAACAACTAACAAAATAAATCTCCCCACGTTTTCATTTCCTGTGATCTTATTTTTATTAATTACACAAATAATGTAATACTGCATGTTTATTGTAAATTAAAATGCAAAGTGCACAGATTTTTTAAAAAATGAATTCATCATCATGCTCTTCACTCTCTCCCACCTGTTTTTCAGAGATAACCACTATTAACAGCTTAGTGAGTTTCCTTCAAACTGTTTTCTATGCACATATGTATGTCTTTACTTTTTCAACATAAGTTAGATCATACTATGCTTTTGCTTTCTTCGCTTGTTCAATACCTTAGACATTGAGCAATGTCATTTTTAAAACGCTGCATAATATCCCAGGGTAAAAATGCACTATAATTTATTTATTGGTATATAATTAAGTTGCTTCCAATTTTTATCACAAAAAATACTTTGGTGTGTATCCTTATAACATATATCTTTATGCGCAAATATAAATATGTTTGTAAGATCAATTCCTAAAACCAGAACTCTTTAAGTTAAAGATTATGCATATCAAAATTTTAATTGATACCTGCCAAGTCGTATATCTTTCTACACCACAATTCCTATTATGACAGATCATAGGGGACACTCAAACCATTAATCAGGTAACTATAGAGCACTGGTTCTCAAAATGCAGTGTCTGGACTAGCCGCATCAGTATCACCTGGGAACTTAACAATAAATATAAATGCTCAGGCTCCATCCCACCTGAACAGAATCTGAACTCTGTAGGTGAGGTCCAGAAATCTGTTTTCACAATCTCCAGGTGATTTTTATATACAACAGAATTTTGGAGCCACTGCTCAATAGTGGGCTTTCTGGCTACTCCGATTTGTGCAAGGAGCCGTGGGAAAGTGCTTCTTAAGAACTTATGCCTGACTGAATTCGTAGTAATGATCATGGTAAATAATAGCCATCTTATTTGCTAGCTAACTTAAGGACATTGTCCTTGAGAACTGACGAAAAATGGATTCTGTTTCTTCTCCATGTGAGAGCTTTATCAAGATCTTCATGAGAACCTACAGGTATGTTTCTCTAAAAACTCTCCTGTTTGTTGATTTCAGGCCCGGAGTCTTCAGTAAACATGGACCTGTATAGTGGAGCTCAGCGAGTGTGCAGGGCCTTCTCTGCCCTTGTTGATCAAATTGTCTTGCCCAATTTGAAGTGAAATGGAGTCCAGGCTCAAAGGCCTCTTGGTGTGATGACAAAATGCAGTTGCACAACTGTATTAAAAGAATTAAGACTTCTACCTTTCTTTTAATAGTTTGGTGTGAACTATGAAGAAAACATGTTTTGTTTTTTGATCTCTCTCCCTACTTATGTATCTTAGTTCTGCAGTTCAGAGTGAAGGCTGGGGGTTAGGGGGGTGAGTAGAGGATGAAGAAGGAAGGAAGAAATGGCAGAGTCAGATCTCTGCTGAAGGGCCTTTCTTACTGTGAATACCTCCGGAGTAACATTCAAGTGTGTGACCTACATGGATGCATGCAACTGTCTTCCTCAAGTATCATGTAAATTACTGAATTGATGGCCTAATTTTCTATCTTGATGCTTCTGCTGGAGAATAGGCTTAGCAAAGAACTAACTACATACATACACACACACACACACACACACACACACACACAATTGAGTGCATGTAAAACTGGTAACATCTGAATAAATTTGGATTATACCACTGTCAGTTTCCCAGTTGTAATATTGTACCATAGTTATGCAAGATGTTCCCATTGGGGAAACTAGATGAAGGGCATACAGATGTCTCTGTATTATTTCTTATAGCTGTATATGAATCAAGTATCTCAAAATAAAACATTTAATATATGAATGTTTGTTGCTAAAATCTCCACATCCAAGAAGTTTCACCAAAGCATCTGTGTGCCTCCTTTCTCTGTTATGTTGGATTAGGTTATAGATGCTTAACTTACTAATGCCCAAAGTAATAGGTAACCTTTTTTGACTGTTAGAGCACTTAGCTTTTAAGCACTTTCTATGTGCTGACTCATTTAATCCTCACAAGAAACCTAGGTAGTACGTTTCTCATTTTATGAGGAAACTGAGGCACAAAGAGGTTTAGTAACTTGTCCAAAGTTGATTTGGCCACTTCTTGATGAAGCTGGGATTTGAACTCAGCTTCTAAGCCTATACTCTAACTACTACTCTGTAATTCCTTTCAATAAATATTGTGGTGATTTCAATGTTTTTGTATATTATCTTGAGATGCAGGCCATGTTACAGTCAGAGAGGCTGTGGATTTTTATATGATCTGTAATTCCTTGAACTGTTTACAGAGTGAAATAATGTCCCATTGGATGGGATTAGGACTAGGTTATCCCTGTTCCATCTCATCCTAATAGTTTTCAATCTGCTTTTCAGCCTATCATAAACTTTTGGTTTTAGTTTTGTTGCTTAGCATAGTTACTCTTCTTTTTACTTCATCCCAGTTTGTTCCTTACACTTTTGGTAAGCTTCATCAGCAAGCTGCAGTCCTTGGGCCAAATTTGTCTTTCTCCCTGTTTTGAACAGGCTATGAGCTAAGTGTGGTTATTATATCTTTTTAAAACATTGAAAAAGTCCAAAGAAAAATATTTTGTGGCACCTGAAAAGTTTATGAACTCTGATTTCCGTGTCCATAAACAGAGTTTTATTGGAACACAACCATATTCATTCAGTTATGTATTGTGATAACTGCTTTTGTTCTGCCGAGGCAGAATTGATTAGTTACAGCAGAGACTGGATGGCCCAGAAAGCCTATAATATTTACTATCAGACTCTACAGAAAAAGATTGCCAATCCCTGTTGTGGAGTACCAAGGTGAGGGAAGAACAAAGGGCAGACTCTTCTGCAAGCTCATTCTCCAAGTGTAGTTTCTCTTTGATGATTTACAAGAGATAGTGAATTTACATGATGGTTTTGAAGAATATGATGAAAAACATTAGAAAAAGCATCATCAATGCAAAATCACGAGCCTATATGTTGAAAAAGTAGTCAAAGGATGGCAGCTTTTCAATAAAATACTGATTTTCCCAATGAGCCAAAAGCTGAGGCTGGGCCTTCTCCCCCACCTCTTTCCCCAAGCTTCCTTTTCTTGTTGTGAAGACTCAGCTAATCCTCAGATGAAACTGTTTTCTGATAATAACCCTTTAGATGCAATTTCTAGTTTAAGGAGGGCCCTAATCCTTCAATGAAAAGATTTACTGAGGCTTCCTTTGGACCTGAAAAAAGCAAGGGAATTGCTAACATATCTGAAATTCAAACTGGCTGTCAATCCTATGTATTGGTTATAATAGAATGATTGGAGAGTTGGGAATAATTAGAGATAAAAATAGCATTGTGTCCCTAACTCAAATACATTTGCTAATTGGACTTCTCTGCTATAAACCTTGTTCAGGCCTGGTCATTTTTCAGGAAAATAATTATTTATGGGTTCTTCTCTTATAATGCTGTTCCTTTTATTTTGTTTTTCAATGCAAAGTGTAACCACTTATAGAGTTATAATATTTAATCAAATAACAAATATGCTTATTGGGAAATAATTTGTACCTATTTACACTTAAACATTATTTTATCAGAGTTTGGATGTCATTAGTGGTAACATTAAATATTGAAATAAAGAGACTCCAATAACATTACCTGGGGTCCAGAGCTTTTATTAATTTTGTTTTCATTAGAAGAATGCTTTATTTGCCAGTTTTTTGTTTTGTTTTACTTTTTGCTTCATTCAGTATTCAAAAATATGCTGTCAAACAAGATTCAGATATCATAGATTGTCAGTAACTAGTAATTCCTAAATATAGTCCCTTATGTGCCTGTGCATAAGCAATCCAGTGGTTAAAGTCTTGGAAGCCATGCAGTGTATTCAAGTTAAATGTATGGCACACTAGTTTATTAACATGTCAAGCATCCCAAAATGAACTATTAAATGAATACAAAGAATCCTCAAGTCATCTCTGGAAGTTATTTAACTCCTTTAGACTGTGGGATAGACTGGCAGTAATGTCACCATTTGAAGAAACATGCTAGCAGCCTAAAATAAATAAATAAATAATAGAAAGCAGCTTTAAATAAGTATACTGAGAGAATTTGGGTTCATATTTATCTCTGGGCATTCCCACCATTTAAAATAAATAAATAAATAATCAATAGTTAAGAAAAATGTTATATATATGTATATTTAATTCCAAGGCATGAATTAGCTCCGAGTTCAATTTATTTTCTTTTTATTTCCAGGTTCACTTTTCCAATGACACTAGACCCACTCCTACGCACATGCATGCTTATCAAATCTTCAATCAACTCTTTCTTCTTTAGGAAGGAGGTCCTTAGGAGCTGAGAATATGTACCTGAAAGTAGAAAAGCAGAACTTCATAAGATCACCAAATTAGTTTCAGGTTAATTAAATATCAATAAATTATTTTTAAAAGGCAGGTTTGATGTTTCTGCCACTCCAGTATCAAGATTCTCTATAAATTGATTTCAGAGGAATATATGTAAGTGTGTATTTGTGCAAAGTCTTGTGTCCTATGCAGTTTAGCTATATAATCTAAAACAAATACATTATAATAAATACATTTTTGTCAATTAATAGGCATTAAAATATTTGCCTGATTTGAAAAAAGTGAAAAATAGTCATTATATATTTTTTACATAGAAATATGAAGAAAAAAATGTAAACCACTCAAAATGTAACCTCTTAGAGATAACCATAGTTTTGTATATGTACACTTTATACTATAACTTATTTAACCACTACCCTATCATGGGACATTTAGATTATTTCCAGGTTTCCTGTTACTATACATAATATTGCAATGAATAGCCTTGGATTGCATCATTGGCTGCAGCTCTAAATGTTTCTTAACAGTAGATTTCTAGGTGGGTAATTGCTGAGTATGTGGCTTAGAAAATTTCTTGGAGTGGGTGAAGTAGAAAATCAAGCATTTGAGAGTCTACTTATGTTTCTGAACCATTGTTTTCTCTTGTGGTTAGTGTTTAAAATATAAGCACTATGAGCATTGGCCAGCTAGTGAGACACCAGCTGCAAACACCATCAGATTACAAATCTAAATTTTAATTTTCTCATTGCAGAGAAAAACAAAGACTCACTATTTTTCTAGAACATACAAAATGCCAGGCTCAGGAAGGCGGGCTTTTTTGTCCCTCCCAGTGGCAGAGCAAGGTTTGTTGAAGGAGGAGGCCATCATTTTTGACACAAAGAAGAATGTACTTCAAAATTTCTTCATTCGCATTGAAGCCTTTACTAACTCATGAGTTACTCTCAATTCTGTTATTTTCTATTTGGGAGTCATCAGTATACTCTTTCCCTAACACACTGTCTCTCTGTGTGTGTGTGTGTGTGTGTGTGTGTGTGTGTGTGTGTGTGTGTGTGTGTGTGTGTGTGTGTGTCTGTGTGTCTCTCTCACCCTTTCTCTCTTTCTCCCTTGACATAACCCATCAAAATTTAGTGGTTAACTGGTTAACTCTGGTTACATCCTCTTCATACCTTCTCTTGGATACTTCAACCTTCAGCTATTAGCCCATGCCTTTCTAGACTAAATAACAATGATCTTTAGAGGCTTTTCTCATAATGACATCTCTAGCCCTTTTATTTCTGAACCTCGTCTGTTCCTGCTAATCATTGTTATAAACAGCCATGGTGTCCAGATCATCATCCAGCTCAGTCGACTGTCCTTGGGGTGAAGCTCTTCCAGGTTCTTCTCATAGTTAAATAAGTGCCTTTCATATGTTTCTTTTTTTATAGAATCACAGTACATTGGAACAGAAAAGATGAGACTTTGTGTGTCATCTACTTTCCATACATTTCTTTTTCAGTTGAAAGAACTGATGGCTAAATTAGTTAGTTAACTTGCTCATGGTTATGCAGTTATCTGATTTTTTTTGTTTTCATATGTTGACTCAGTATTAACAAATATGCTATATTAACATGCAAAATTACATAGGAATTTTATGTTTTTAACAAAGTATGATTCATAGTAAGATTTATCAAGTGCATTTACACTATTTGATTTGAAGACATCAGAATAACAAGAACCTTTTTGCATATTACGTAGACACTTATTTTAGTTCTTCTTGTCTTCTGACTTGATGATGTGATTTCCTTGAGAACTATGGAGACAAGCACTGCTTCACCTTCACTCCCGTCCCAACCTAACAACATATTATCCCCAAGGGACAAAAGAAAAAAAATATTGGAGGATCCATGCAGGTACATTCAGAGCCCAGTTGAACCACTAGAGATTTAATCAAGCCTCTTGAGATGAAATCTCAATGTTCCTGTAACTATTTAACTGTTGGACATGGTATTTCCTTGACCCAAGACCCTCTTTGACTGTGATTATACAAACCAAATGGAAAGTCTTGTTTCTTGGTCTGCAAACAATTTTTTGTGTCAAACATTAAAATAATCTCAATAAAGTGAAACGCTCACTCCTGCTATTTGGCTACTTGCATACCAACTCCCTAAAGTTTGCAGACCAGCTGAATCACCAACAACTCCGTAGCAAGACGAAGGAAATGACTTCCAAAGCTGAAGCTGTCTTGGAGAAAAGCTTTATAAAATAAGTGTATATATAACTTTTTGTGTTCAGCTGAATACAAATAATATTTTCATTTATTCAGTAGACATTTCTTTGAGTTATTCAAAGTGAGTGCAAGATAGAAAAAGATATTGCTGGTGATTTGAGTAAGACAGCTAAATATGATTTTTTTTTTTTTTTTTAAGACAGAGTCTTGCTCTGTCACCCAGTCTGGAGTGCAGTGGTGCGATCTCGGCTCACTGCAAGCTCTGCCTCCCGGGTTCACACCATTCTCCTGCCTCAGCCTCCCGAGTAGCTGGGACTACAGGTGCCCGCCACCACGTCTGGCTAATTTTTTTGTATTTTTAGTAGAGACGGGGTTTCACCATGTTAGCCAGGATGGTCTTGATCTCCTGACCTCATGTTCCGCCTGCCTCGGCCTCCCCAAGTGCTGGGATTACATGTGTGAGCCACCACACCTGGCCAATATGATTTTTAAAATATGGAAGAAAAGTCCCTACAGACCATCCTCAGCAGTATAGAATAAAACAAAACCATGGTCCGTACTGGTGCTGATGCCTGGGCAGCCTCTGTTCAAAATATTTTAAAAATATGGGTAACCAACATTTAAAAATATTCATTTGGTATTTCTACTTTAGTAGCAAGGCTGCTGAAAGAATATTTCCTCTAAAAATGAAATTGGTTTGAGTTACAATAACACTTACCAAAATAATAAACTTATCTGTAAATAATGGCCATGAATTATCTGGGTTTTTTGGATTAGCAAATCATGAGGATTTTTAATTACTAAGGTTAAAACAAACTAGATATATAAAGGCTCTAAAATATCTTGGGAAAGGGTAGCACTAGAACTACCACTGTTAATTGCTATTTTAATATGGAGGTTACAGGAATACGTAACAATTCTAACACTAAAATGTACAAATGTAAAAATTAGTTATGCCCCTGTCTTCTACTGTTGTATATATAATTCTAAAGAGTTATTGCCACTCAAACAGCCCTTGATAAAAGGTTTCAATGCTCATTGGTTGAAATGACATCAAAAAAGGATAAAAATAATATGTATAGGGTTCAGGCATCTCTCTGCTTACTCACAGAGGCTTACTCAACCTCATTCTAATTCTATAAGGGACTTTTTTTCTGTACCCTCAGATGAGACTATTTGAATATAATATTTACTTCAATGAAAAACTCTAAATTTGTAGCAAGTTCCAACTTACTAAAAATTAATTACTCAGATTGCTGCAAGTTAATTACTTATTTGAGATTCATTCAAAAAGCAACATGAAGTGAATCTACATGCCAGCTGACTTTTTTACTCTTTATTTCTTCAACTGAATACCTCTCAAAGGGCCTCTCTATTTACATGAAAGCAATATTTATTTTCAGTTTAACAAGGGCAAGAGTTTGTGTGCTGCAAATGTTTCCTAAGCTTATATTCAAATCTTCTCAATTCCACGGCAAGTAAAAACCAGGTTATGACTGCCAGTGTTCACGCTAATAGCAAAAAATAATGTTGATCTTGGGGGATCTGTTTATACTTTTATGTTGTATTTTGGGAATCATGCTTTTTGTCTTTTCTTTCTGACTCTTCCTTGCTGCTGTTCACAGGAAGTATGAGGATGAGGACAATATGTTGATATAAACAGCTACTGTGCAATGCAAAACGAAGTACTATCTATCTTTCTATCAGTTGTGTGCTCTTGGGGTTCACCTCTTGAGCGGAATATATATGACATTGGATTCCCCTAATGCCATTTCCCTCTTCCTCACAATTCAGCACATTCATACTTGATTGACCCTTTCAAAAGACATGGGAGCTGGGGTTGACCACCTTGTTTACTCCTTGTGTGCTGTGGCTGCGCTGCTGAGATTTTCTCTTCCTCTCCAACCAATTGCCTCCTTCCTAAGCCATGGTTCCTAGAGAGCACACAGTCCACATAGATGTCCCAGAAGAGTTGGGCCAGATCCCAAAACAGTGCTCCATGCTTCAAGTTCTCAGATGACTTCAGGTAGATCATAAAATCCCAGAAGCCCGAAACAGTGTTGGAAATGCGAGGCTTCCACATTTCCAGGAGAAGCACTGAGGAGGATTCCCAGCACTGAGGATCAGCTTGGTTAAGAGCCAGCAAGTCTGTCTGGCTATGGCAGAAGAAAGGAGATACACAGCACATTCCCACAATGAGCAGGGAGCAGGTGAAGCTCAAGGGGCGGTGGATCCCTCCTCTGTTCCCAGGATCAGCCATGGCCCTAAAACTGCACAGGATGGAAATATTTCTTATCAGTTCCCGCTTGTGCTCCGCTCAGTAAAGAAAATAAGTATGCCCTTAATAACCTTAATTCCAGCAAAGGAAACACATTGTCACAAAGTAGGGAAATCTTAGCCAAGCTCCCATATCACAAGTTCCATTCTATCTAAAATGACTCATTGCCAGGCCAGGGAGTGAACATAAATCCAAGATAGTTAGTCCAAGACATATTCACTCCTAAGGTGTGTTCCTTTACAAGATGAATAAATTAATCTGCTAATCTGTTTTTCTCTGGTACAGAAGAATGTAGTCTAAAAGAATATGAAGTGAACATTTAAAATTTTGCTGCATGGCTTTAACTATTCCATAATATCTTAGTGAAACCTGGCTCACCTAATCTAGGACTCATATATAATTAAGAATTTAAATATATTTAACCTTTAGATGCATTCCTGTTCACAGTGACTTTTAATTTAAAAAAAAAAAACATCAGAATGGTCAAATGTTATAGTAAAATTAACACAAGACAATGTGCTAAAAGTATGGATGAATATATGTGGAGACAAAGAGACATATATTCAACCAGTTAGAGTAGAATCAATAAGCATTTTACAAATACCAAAAATGTTCTGCAATTCTGATATAACTTTCATAAAGATAATGTTTTATAATTTCTCTAGTCTTGCTATGAATCTCAAGGATTTTTTTTTAATGTGACTCTCATTCAACTTTTCTGACTTTCAATGTCTGTTGCCATAAAATTGAGGCATCCACATACCACTTTGAAATTGTTCTTTTGCTACCACTTCGGACAAGTGCAATGATAAATGATGCTCTTAAAATAATAATAACCTAAATGTTCACTTTTTGCCAGAAAAAAGTGTACATATTCCTTCACAGACCATACAAAATGTATATCACATTTAAACAGCTCTAACATAAAGAAAAAATAGGAAGGGCACATACAGCTCACTTTCACGTTTGTATTATATTTCCAAACCTTTTAGATGTTAGTATCATGAAAGCAAGCAAAATACAGCTTATGGGAATACTCTTATATTGGAATATTTAATGATAACACCATAAGATGGATAATCCGTCTCTTCTGAACAGCAGTAGGACATGTTTAGGTACTGCTAAATAAATATTTCAGAAAGTGTCTTTGAACATGCATGTTCCTATATTGAAGAAGCATGTTAGAGATACAAGATTATTCAAAAACTATTTCCTCTATCTTTCATATCATGTATGCATTATCTCTACTTGAAATCATATTTATTGTGTCCCTTTCCGAACTAAAATATCGAGGTACCTTGAAGGGTGGTTTTTCTAAAGGACAAGTCTAAGCTAAGTTTTCAGAGGGCAGGACTCTGTCCAAGGTACAGAGTTATCCGGGACTCCCTGTCTGCTGGCGCCACGGCGCTCAAATTGGCTCCTTTAGGTCCCCTTCTAAATTTTAGGAGAGGCTTCCCAGACCCTGCAAAGGTGTTTCTCTGAGTTCCTTGAACCTGGAGTCCTCCGTGCACCCCGCTACGAGCCCCGCGCTGAGTCTCGGCCCCGCACTTGATTCCGCAGCCTCACCCTCCGCAGGGCGGAGCTGCCAGGGACCCACTCTGTCCTTTGGGCCACACTCACCTCCTGACTCGGCGGCTCTACTCCCAGATGGCACAAGGGCTTCCCTCCGCACTCACCCGCCTGGCCCCTTCCGGGTTCCCTCGAACGCGTGGAGAGAGTTCCCTCGAGTACGCGGAAAGGAAACGCTCAGGCTGCTCCCGAGCGAGTGACTGTCCCCAGCTTCCGCGTCCTGGAGGCTACCGTGCCTCTACTTAAGCAGTGGGAGTGCTCGGCGCCTCTCCAAGTCTACGTCAAAGCTCCTGGAAACTGCCGCCACCTCTCGCCTCCAAGTCCATCTCCCGCACCCTCCTCTTCTCTCCCTCCCCGGAGAATTTCGGTTCAGGAACAACAGGCTTGGCCGCACACACTCTCATTGGCCCTGACCCGCACCCACTCTGCACCTGCCGGAGTTGAGCCTCGGTGCCGCTGGGCTTCCCGCTCCCACCTTGCGGGGGCGTGCCGATGCGGCGGGAACTGCAAAGTTAGGGCCCAGCTCCGCGCTGGTCCAGGGGACAGCAGGGGTTCCCGCTCACCACACGGGCCTCGTCGGAGAATAAAAGGGTGTGAGGGAAGACTGTGGACTCTTGGGGTCGGAGGAGAGACATGAGCTCCCTCTCGACACTCTGCAAGGGCTCAGAGGAAATAAGGCGCCTCCTCGAGATATTCCAGGTGTGAATTTCTCCTGCCTGCCTGTAGCCCTGGACTGAAAGGAGAAAAACACCCCCGAGGGCAGAGATGAGGAAAGGGACTTGGCCCTGCTGGAAGCTCCCCC
Organism: Pongo abelii; assembly: GCF_028885655.2. Taxonomy (NCBI): domain Eukaryota; kingdom Metazoa; phylum Chordata; class Mammalia; order Primates; family Hominidae; genus Pongo; species Pongo abelii. The sequence goes on along the minus strand of NC_071996.2, from coordinate 109,965,275 downwards.
TGACTGGCGCCAGGACACCCCGTTGTTTCCAGACCCTGGCCTGGGTCACTTAGGAGACTGGGTTGCTGCTGGCATCGCTTTGGTCAGCCCCTCAACCCAACAACCCCGCTCCAGATTTCACAGCAGGGTTTCTGCTTTCCAAGAAAAAAAAAAAGCGCCTGGGATTCCCTTTGATTCTCACCTCACAGCTAGTTACTATTCCGTCCCAGATGAGAGCCCTGTCACTGCTCCAGTGCTCCTCTGAACATAAGTGCCCATCTTAACTGAAACACACCCAGCCAAGGGGCCTGAGGCAAAGGTCTTCCCTTTGCAAGTGTTTCCACGTTTTGCCCCTTCCCTGAAAATTCCTTCAGCCCCTGAAAACCACTTGTAGTCTCCACTAACTGAAGGCTTTTGTGCCAGCTCAATAGTATCCATGGTTACCTTCCGAGGGGCACAAGGCTTTGTGGGAAAATTTGCCGAAGCCACAGAGAACCAGCCCCCTCCCCAAGGTACCATTAAATAGGAGGTCTGAAGAGGAGTTCTGGGGAATTCTGAGCTATTCCTACTGCTCGGAAATGATGGAGTGTACTTCAGTTTCTCCATGTGTGAGCTGTATCTAATGTCTGCTTCTATTCACCCCATATGGCTATGGAAAAAGATCAAGGGTGAAGTCTTGGACTTGCTTCCTGAACTTTGAGGAGCTCATGCCTTTGGAGAAAACATACTTCAGGACATCATCCAGGAGAAGTTCCCCAACCTAACAAGACAGGGCAACATTTAAACTCAGGAAATCCAGACAACTCCAGTAAGATACTCTGTGACAAGATCAACCCCAAGACACAGATGATTATGTGTCTTGGGGTTGATCGAGAAAGCATTTTGAGGTGACTGGTGAATGTCTGGAAAAACGAGTTGTACAGTGTATCCTAAAGCCAAAGGATCAGGAGTGCAGTTTCAGGGGTAGAAGACAGTACAGGCAAAGGCAGGGAGGGAGGAAGTGCTTATTGCAGTTCATGCTTCTAGGGAGCGAAGTCAAAGAAAGGACTGTAGAGAGGGAAGGCCGAACAGAACAGAGAGGTAAAGATGTGTCCCCTGGTTTGGTACATGTCAATAGTTACATTACTGTTGAAAACATTCATATATAAATATGCAGTGCTTACTTTATTTTCAAGTGCCTATGTGTTAGGCACTATTTTACATGCTGTGTATACGGAAGGAACAAAACAAAGTCCTTGGACGCATGTAGCTTACATGCTAGTTGAGTCTGGAGTGGTGATGAAAAAAAATTTATTTATATTTTAATTTTAAAATTATATCTATACACATATATACGTATATATGTATATATGTGCACACACATATATATGATTTATGCTTCTAGTTTCTATGTTGAATGGTGAGTTTACAGCTATCTATCAAAAACAAACACACAACTAGCTAATTAAATAAACAAGTGGTGCCATGCATGAGTCAATAAAGTTTATCTGTCATTCTGAAGCCCAAGTAAAAATATATGAGTAATGTGTCAGATGTGATAAGAAAAACAAACGGTCAGCCATGTGCAGTGGTTCATGCCTGTAATCCCAGCAGTTTGGGAGGCCGAGACAGGTGGATCACCTGAGGTTGGGAGTTCAAGACCAGCCTGGCCAACATGGTAAAACCCCATCTGTACTAAAAAAAAATACAAATACATACACGAAAATTAGCTTGGTGTGGTGGCACGCGCTTGTACTCCCAGCAACTCAGGAGGCTAAGGCAGGAGGATCGCTTGAACCCAGTAGGCGGAGGTTGCAGTGAGCTGAGATCACGCCACTGCACTCCAGCCTGGATTACAAAACGAGTCTCTGTGAAAAAACAAAGGGTCATCAACAAAAAGTAAAGCAGGGAAAAGGATGATGGAGAAGAGCTATTTTATATAGAGAAGCCCTTCCTGATAAGAAGATATTTGAGCAAAGACCCAAAAAAGTTAGAGGGTGAGTCATACGTAGTAAAAGAATGCTTCAGGCTGGGGGTGGGGAAAACAAGTCTGATGGCCTTGGAACAAGTGTGGTGTGAGAAGGGTGTTTTTGAGGCATAGTGGCAGGACATGAGGTCAGAGAAGTGACCAAAAATCCATGTTGGTTGCTCAGTAGAGAACAGACCAGAGGGGAGCAAGGGATGAGGCAGGGAGCTCAGTTAGGAGCTGTTGCAATCAAGGTGGGATAAGATGGTGGAATAGATAAGGGTGGCAGCAGTGGAGAGGGTGAAAGTGGTCAGATTCTGAATATATTTTGATGGTAGAAGGGACAAGACTTGTTGATGGACTGGATATAAGGTCCAACAGAGAGAGAGAAGTGAAGATGACACCCAGTGTTGGGGAGTAAGTAACTGGAAATTTGAATTACCATCAGCTGAAAGGAGAAATGGTTTGAGGAATAGGTTTAGGAAAGGGAAATAAGAATCTGGTTTTAAATATGTTGAGTGTGAGATGACTGACATCCAAATGGAAATTCCAAGTAGGTAGGGAAGAAGGGGGAACTTAAGATAAATATTTGGGATACAGTGCTCAGGAAAGAGGTCCAGATTTGGGATTTTGTCAACATGTAGGCAATATTTTGAACCATCAGAGAAAAGTGTGGAAAGTGGCTACAACAGTAGCCTTTGGATAGAACCTGGAAAATGTCAGTATTGGAGTGATTAAGAAACAAAGAGATAGGAGGAATCAGGAGAGTGTGCTGCCTTGGAAGCCAGTAAGGTAGGGCTTTTCACATAAAGAAGAAATCAACCATATCACACAAACTCAGCAAAGGCAGTCAACAAAATGAAGACAAAAAAATTCCATTGGATCTAAAAAACAGCAGGTCACTGAGAAACTTGTTAAGGGCAATTTCAACTAAATGTTAAGGGAGGAGAAATTGTGGTGGGCTGAAGCAGATATGGAAGGTGAGAAAATGAAGACAGTGCCTGTGGAGCATTCTCCATGAAGTTCAAATAAGAGGGAGAAAGACTGGAGTGGAAGGTTAGGAGTTGGGCCTTGACCATGTTTACAGGCTGAGGGAGAGACACTCATAGAGAGAGAAGTGTTGCAGATTAGGAGAGAAGGATGACTAGTAACCTCAGAGGGAACAATAAGCAACAGGGGTAAGAGGATAAGGACGAGCCAGACTGTAACACAAGGGCAGAACACTTGCCCTTGAAAACAGAGGGAGAAAGGGAGGCTGTCTGTTGATGTAGATATGTCTACAGGTAGTGTGGTGGGTAGGGGAGGCAGAAGTTAAGAGACATGTGACCAATGGTCTCATTTTCTCAATGAAGTAAGATGCACAGTGATCCACAAAAAAAGTGAGTGAGGGTAGGTGTTAAGCAGGAAGCTTAAAAAAAGCAGAAAAGCTGTGAATAATCCTTGAAGGAAAGAAGAGAGAGGAGAGAGGAGAGAGGAGATAGACTAAAGAACAGTACTCAAATCCCAGGTAAAGTTTGCATCAATTTGTCATAAACATTTTGCATGCTTGTATGGCTTTTATGAGGTAAAATAACATAATAGTGAAGACTATCATGCTATGGATCCCTCACTTGTTATATGTCATTCATTCTTAGATGCAATTTTTTGCACATTTAACACCACTGAAATCAGGATGTATCTGTCAACTGATGGCGCCCTGTAATTAGAATTGCAGCATTTTCTTTTAGTTTTCTTTTTTTTTTAAATAATGAGATGTCTACAATTTGATATAATCAAGTGCTTATGATTTGATATAATGCTTTGGGCACGTTAGTTAATCTTTGTGAAACAGATTTCTTGCCTGTAAAATGGGCAGAAATGTTCCTCATGGTTAGTAAGGATAAAATGAGATCATATACAGAAAACACTTAGAATGGTGCTAAATGTAGCAAGACTTGACAAATATTAGTTATTTTTTTTCCTTCTGCAATGCTCATCTGACTGAATGTAGTAGAAAAGAATAGTCATTATGCCACCGATTAAAGGAATCAAGGGTGTAAGCAGGTTAGAAAAAGGAGTAGAAAAATGAAAGACTGGGAGGAAAGCAGGGGAACTGGAAGTCTCATTGAAGGCAGAGAAAACAGGTATAAGTGGAGTAAGGAGAAGGGATACTGAAAGGCAGGAGAGGGAGATTCATGATTCAGATTTCAGAGGTGGAGATTTTCCCATTTTTGTGCTCTGAATCCTAAGCACAACCACTGAAATAAGTGGCTAAGATGAAGTGATAAAGGCCACTGTAATTGAGCTCCACCTTTCTTATAAGTCTGAAAAAAATGAATTGAAATGGTCATCCTGTTTCATAGAAGCTGAAGGTGTGTGACATCACCATCCTAATCAGATGGCCTAGAGCAGCTCTTGACAATGGGAATAAAAATTATTTTAAAAGATAATTTTTATGTCTAGCTGGTATCTGCTCATATGCTTTTTTTTTCTTTTCAATATAACAGTCATGTGTTGCATAAGGATGATATTTCAGTCAACAACAAACTGCATATAAGACGGTGGTCCCATAAAATTATAATCTATATTTTTTACTGTACCTTTTCTGTGTTTAGATGCACAAATACTTACCATTGTGTTACAATTGCCTACAGTATTCAACGTAGTAACATCCTGTACAAGTCTGTAGCCTAAGAGCAATAGGCGATACTCTATAGCCTAAGTGTGTAGTAGGCTATACAATCGAGATTGGTATAAGTACCCTCTATGATGTTCCCACAACGACGAAATCGCCTTATGATGCTTTTCTCAGAAAGTATCCCCAAAGTTAAGTAATGCATGACAGTAATTACTTGGGACAGGAAGTTTTGACCTTCAGTATACTTTTATACTGCCACTCTGGAATGTAATGCCCTGATTAAACATTTTTCATAAACATAAGTTATCAACTTGCACTTGTAAATTAAGTAATCATCTTATTGAATTTTTAACTGTTGTGGGGTGGGGGGAGGGGGGAGGGATAGCATTAGGAGATATACCTAATGCTAAATGGCGAGTTAATGGGTGCAGCACACCAGCATGGCACATGTATACATATGTAACTAACCTGCACATTGTGCACATGTACCCTAAAACTTAAATAATAATAATAATAATAATAGAATAAGAACCTAACCACTACATACTGTCTTGTAACATATATTTCTATTTCTTGGTTATCAGGGCAACTTGGCAAGATTCTTGGGAAGGGGAATTTATGTGGGGTTTTTTGTTTGTTTGTTCTTGGTGGTTTTTTTTTTTTCTTTTTTTGAGACGGAGTTTTGCTCTTGCTGCCCAGGCTGGAGTGCAATGGCACAATCTTGGCTCACTGCAACCTCTGCCTCCCAGGTTCAAGCAATTCTCTGCCTCAGCCTCCCAAGTAGCTGGGATTACAGGCACCTGCCACCACATCCGGCTATTTTTTTTTTTTTTGGATTTTTTAGTAGAGATGGGGTTTCACCATCTTCACCAGGCTGGTCTTTAACTCCTGACCTCGTGATCCACCCGCCTTGGCCTCCCAAAGTGCTGGGATTACAGACCTGAGCCACCACGTCCGGCCGAATATGTTTTTTAATCGTGATCCCCACTCTCAGCTTGATAATTGCAAGAGGAAAATGACATTCCAATTCCTGCATTTAGATAAAAAGAAAGCCACCACCAAGCCATTTGACTGAAACACTCTATATTCTGTTGAACACATAAGGATGCTCAGTTTGATGTCTTATCTTTGTGGTTTCATTTTCACAGATTAGACTTTCTGTAGCAAAGGCTAACATTTGGACAGCACCTACATTTTACAAAACATCATTTTCATATACATGGTCTCAGGTGATGTCAAAGAAAACACCATTTTTTTTCCTCCCTATTTCCCATTAAGGGATTTTCATTGGGTCACTTAGTTGATTAAGAGTGATGGTTCTTTTTCTGAAACTTAGGTTGATTCACTGTCATTTATCTGTCCTAAATAATGTGCATTGTCTGTCACTCTCTATTAACTTTACCATATAGTCTATCCTTATTCCTCTACTTGCCCCCCAATATGAACTAAGGAGCATAGGGCAGTCTCAACTGCAGATAAAATAATTTTAACAATTTTCATCTGAACTCAGTTCATCACATCATCATTCTGACTTGTTAAAAAATATTCAGAAAACCAATGGTCATTTAAAATTACATGATGCTAAATAACTGGTTTGACTGGCATTTGTCACCCAAAGAGTTTTTTCAGCTTTGTGGAGTTGCAGCCTAGGGCTAAAGGATGACTAGTTGAAAAGTAAATTACAATTAGCTGAAGGTGCCCTATGGGTAGATTTTCTGATTTTTGCCACTTGAAGCAATTCTCAAAGACATTAAAAAGAACTTCTGATTAGTTTTAATGAAATTCGAGAGCAATTATATAGGTAGTTTGCATCTTCAGCAGTGCATTAATTTGCAAATGATGGGGACAACCTTTAAGAATAGGGTGCTTCTTTAACATTTAGGATCACATAGTAAAAATAATTATTTTTCTCTCATTCTTTTGTGCTTTTCCATCATTTGGAAATGGCAATAAACAAGGACAATTTCCTGGAATGCTCATTGGGGTAAGTGGATGAGTCATTCTTAAAGTGTCATCAAATTTATACGGACAAGTTGCAGTGAAGTAGTCAGATGATATTGGACATTGATTCCAAAATGTGTGAAAAAGGAAAGTTACTTGGGGATACAGGAATAGTTCATTCATATTTTTTCTGCTTGTCCAGCTGAAGATACTGTAGTTGTAATAATAGATGTAGTAGTGCTTTTTCCCCCAGGGTACTTATCAAGATACTTGCATTCTTTGACCATTCTTTCAAGCAGGTTTCAAAACCCACAGGGATTCCTTAGGGTTTGTCAAGAGTTGGGTTTTTCTTTTGCAATTATCCCAGCAGTTCAAGAGTGACTATTACAGATACCGACTTTCAGAATTGTCCTATCTTTTGTCCTACTGATTTCCAAAAAAGACTACAATATAATGAATTTGTTTTCAATTTGGTTTATATACCAAGGCAACAATGACAAAGGTCTAAGATTTTAGAATTCTAAGTTTCCTTATCCTAAGCCTTCAATTATGATGGAATAGAAAAAACAAAACAAAAACCAAACCAAAACAAACCATAAAATTTCTACTTCAACATATAGGAAGCAGGAGGATTCACAAAGCTTGGGGTCCAAAGACAGTCATGGACTTTTGCCAAGCTGAAAACATCTGTGAAAAATGAGGATATAGACCTATATGTTGAATGCATAAAACATCTTACAGTTTGAGCAGGGCTTCTGGGATGAGGAGCTTTCCTTGACTCATGTATGTCTAAGGGAGTTGGTTCTGCTGTGCACTGTTACCATATAATTTTTTCATACTTGCATTATTTGCTTAGCGTATTCTAATTGTTATACATGCCTATCTGTCTCTCCTCACCTTCCCACTGCTACTTAAACTAGACTATGAGCTCCTTCAGAGTGGGAGTCATGTCTAACCATTCTCAGCCTTAGAGCCCAAAACATGTATGATAATGTCCTATTCAATGTTGGTTGAATTTACATATGAGAATTGCCCCTTTTTGAATCTGAGGCTGGAGATGTGAGTGTCATTAATTAACTTTGGTGAATTTTCTTTCACATGTCTAGACAGTGAAGTAAAAATGTCAGTCAACTAATTTAGTTTTTTTTCTTTATCCAGTGCCCAAAATGTTAATTACACTTTTGCTGAATGAGGATACTGCTTTGTTGTGATTAGGAACACATTTTCTAAAATGAAGTTTCTGATTGAAAGACTATCATCCGAAAAGTAGATGTCAGGTATAAAAGTATAAAACCATTTTTCTCTGAGGAAAAAAAAATTCATATCCAATGATAAGATTTTAAATTTCTGTCATTAGAAAATTAGAAATATTCAAAATCTAGTTTGAGATCATTTTTGTAACCTGGTGCATCAGCTAGGAATGCATTAGGCTGTAAGTAACAGAAAAACCGACTACATGTGGCTGCTGATGTTAGTTCAGTGGCCCAAGGATATTAGTCCTACATTTCCATAATTTTCTTGACCTTTCTTAAACCCGTAGGTTGGTTGCCACAGCTCCAGACATAAAATCTATATGTCAGGCAGGAAGCAAGTGGAAGGATTTCTCCAGCCCAGCCACATCTGCCCCCCTTTAAGGAAGAAAGTAAAAGCATTTCAAAATTAACCCTCGACAGTGGACACAGGCTTGAAATTCAAGAACTATAACTAAATCACATGGTAATTAAGAGAGGCAAACAAGTTTAGGCAAGAAGACCTTCAGTGGGAGAAAGTAAAGTACTTTGTCCAAGGAGCTGAGAATGGCTTTCTTTGGAGACAGCAAGTTTAATACAAGGTAATGTGAGCTGATGGGAAACCATGCATTGAATAAATTCAAGCTTAACCCTAAATTGCAATAATTTCTTTTCTGCCTATCTTTTTATTTTCTTAGGTCTTGACTTATTCTCTTAAAAATGGAAGTTTATTATTACTCATCAAACATTATTTATTTGAGAAATAGAAGATGCTGGTAAGAATGCAATGATGGTCCCATAAACTATTTGGGACTGCATCTGAAAGTCTATCATTTCTAGGACTTTAAGCAGATCATTTCATCTATCGTATGCATCATTGTTCTCTGTAAATTGAGTGGGTCCAATTAGGTAATCTCAGATTTTTTTCTTGCTTTATCAGTTTATTATTCTATGATTTGGGACACTAATCTATTAATTCAATAAATGTCTAGAAATCCTAGTGTTTAGCAAATTATTAAAATTAAGAACTAGAGTGGTAAGATCACTGTAGAAAAGAGTTAAACATTGATATATCTCATGAGAAGCAATTACACTCCTTGATATAAATGAGAGAGAAATTCTTACACTTGTACACTAAGAAATATGCACAAGAACATTCACAGAGACACTATTCATATGGAAAATACAGGGAAGAACTCAAATGCTCAAAGAGTAGGAAATTAATAAATTGTGGTATATTTACACAACAGACTATTTCACAGCAGTTAAAATGAATGAAGTACAGCTAGTTGGAACACCACGGATAGATTATAGAAATATAATATCAAGAAGGAAAACATAAGTCCCCAAAGATTATATACAGAATGTCAATACCCTTTTTATAAAGTTATGACAACTAAAACTTAATAACACATTTATTAAGAATAATAAAAATTATGTTTAAAAAGTATGTTTTCAACAATAAAACCATTGTTACCAGAATCAAGGTACTAATTACATTAGGGGAGAGGAGGCCAAGAACATGATAGAGGAGTTTAACATAGGCAATATTAGTTACTGTCAATGTTCTAATTATCATTTTGAGTGACAGACTCATGGATATTTATGATTTTAAATAAGTATGTAAGTATATAAATACATACATGCATATGAAAGGCCAATGGACTAATGATAGGGTATATCAAAATATAGGGTATATCAAAATATAGGGTATATCAATGATAGGGATTATGATTAAACCCATTCTGTGCACCTATATTTCAAGTAAAAGAAATAGAAGTCCATATTGCCCATGGAACCTCTTTATTCTCAGCTAATGTTCTTCATTCCTCATGTAAAACAGATGGTGCAAACATTAATTCACCAAAAATGGTAGAATTCTCTTGGTTATTTAGGATGTCTTCTATTAAAGAACCTAGTTCATTTAACTCATGTTAATAAAACAAGCAGTGAAACCACAAATATATCACACACTGTCCTGAACTCTAGTTGGGATGCCAACAGGGAGGACAACAGTCACTGTCTATTTTCTGTGACACCAGTCTCACCGCTGCGCCTTCACCGAAGTGAGGTCAGGACAGTGAGATGTGAGGGGTCATCCATAGCATCTTTCTGAGCAAAGAGAAGATTGTTGAGATGACCAAATATTTGCTATTTCAAACCACATTCTCTACTGGGCGCCATCAAAGATCATCAAGATATGTTTTAAACCACTGATGAATCCACAAGCTAATGGAGAACACAGCAGACAAGAGTAGACAAAGTACAAGGCACTAAAATATAATGACAGACATGGACAAACCAAAGCAATTCACTTGTTTAATATTACACGAGCGCACGCACACACACACATCTGTCATGGACATAAAGGAATATATCAATGGATAAAGTTAGCAAAGTCTTTGCTCTCCAGGAACCTCCATTTCTCCTGGAGAAGACTAACAATATTTAAATGAACAAATAGATCAACAAGATAATTTAAAACAGCACAAGTGAAACAAAGACAATAAAAGCATGTATTATGATAGAGATCAAGGAGAAAAACATTGCGTTAAGAGCACAAACAACTTCAGTCCTCCTAACTTTTGAAGATCTTCAATCCATGCTGGCTTTGAAATTGTATCAATGCTCATTTGAACAAAATCACAACTCCTTGTGTTTATAAAATGGATCATCCAAATTGAATTTTGTATTATTCAAATTCAAGTGTCATTAGGCATGCACATCTGAAACCACTGAAACCTAAACAAAGTGTATGTGGAGAGCTTAAACCTCTTCACCATTCAGCCACTCTGCAATCAGGCTCCTGTTTAGTACCTCCCCTTCCTTGAAAACCTTCAGGATGACTGGTGCCCCCAGCTCTCCTGCAGTAACTAGCAGCTACTGAAGAAGAGTCCATTTCCTTCAACAGGACCATGCTTCTTGCATGTCTGAGGGTTATATCCTAAGATAATTTAAATGTATGTGTATATCCATAAGCACAGATTTTTAAAGGCAAGTTATGTATTCAAAGATATAATATATATTCAAATACTCATACAAATAATCTCCATTCTATCTGTGTATCCTATATTGAGACTAAGTTTCATACCTAATGCACATCTTGAAGTAGCCATCCATACATCACTCTGATTTAATAAGCATGCAGAGCCAGGCACGATGGCTCATACCTGTAATCCCAGCATTTTGGAAGACTAAGGTGTGTGGATCACTGGAGGTCAAGGGTTCGAGACCAGCCTGGCCAACATGGTGAAACCCCAACTCTTCTAAGAATACAAAACTTAGCCACGCATGATGGTGGGCACCTGTAATCCCAGCTACTCCGGAGGCTGTGGCAGGAGAACCGCTTGAACCTCGGAGGCAGAGGCTGCAGTGAGCTGAGACTGTGCCACTGCACTCCAGCCTGGGCGAGACTCTGTCTCAAATAATAATAATAATGATAATAATCATGCAGAAAACTTCTAGACTCTAACAGAGTTGTGACATCAACCAAGGTGCTGATTAAGTTTTAGTGAGAAGTTTATAATTTCCTATATATCTTCCGCTGATACATGAGTTTGTAATTTTTTTCAACTCATAGACCTGATCTAGAGTTACTCTGAGAAAATTGACCACCTTTGCTCTCAAACACGACACCTGCCCTTGATATACAGCATAGCTTATCTTCCCCAGTAGAAAAAGAACATTTTGGAACAAGTTTCTTGACTTTAGTCAACACTTCTCCCTCACTGGGTAACAAGTACAAGTGATGGAACTGTTCATGAGCTCTATTACACAATCATTGCATCGATCCCTTTCAGGACCAGAAGGGTACCATGCAATAAGCCACACTAGAAGCATTTGCTTTAGGCATTTCATAAAACCCAGCAGTGTTTGTGATGGCTTGTTGATGCTGGTTGTGAAGACTGTTGAACGCTTATCTTTTCCAATTATAAACATTTCAGATGTAAAAGTCTAGAATATGGGAGGAAATTAAAACAGCAAACAGAGTTAAAGCCATGCTCATCTGCTAATAGATCCCAGTCCCCTTTCTCTGGTCATTTTTGAAAAGTCATATTTACTGACTGAGGTGTGACCCCTCCCCGCCATTTCTAAATCACTGTAGTTTAAGCACACTCTGTAGAGACCCACAGTCCCTGGCAGCTTTCCAGATACCACACTTTTTCTCCCTTTCTCTAAAATTGTTCCCAGGACAAGGGTCAGCCCCACAACACATTCTATAGAACAACCTTTCTCACATTGAATAGTAGGCATGAAAGCATCCACAGGCCCCCATATCTGGAGGCAGGAAGAGTATTATGAGGGGATGGGATTATTCTTTCAGGATGCTTCCAGGACTTAATTTTTCCATGGTGGAAAGTATCGCTTGTTTTCAAAAGCAAGATTTCACCATTATTTTTAGCTGTAGCTCACATTTTTTGTAAGGAGTTCTGTTTTACATATTGATCATTTTTTGTACAAGCAATTCAAAATTTATCTTTATCTTTCACTATCATAAAAGTAAATACATGCAAGACTTGGTAACCAAACTAGTCGCAAAGCTACTTAGCTAACTATCAAAACATTGCAGACAAGTCAGCCAGAGCGATTATCTATGTTACAAAGTATTTGTAATAGTCCACTAATACAAGTAATATGTGACTTGTGGATATATCAGTTGTTTGCCTTTCTGCATAACTTGAAATTGTATACATGTAGTCAAAGGACTTCCTTCAAAGATGTTCATCTGTAATTCATTCATCTGAAAAAGCAAAAAGCTTTTTATTCCATATCGGCAGCTACCCACTAGGTATATATGTTGAGAACAAAGCAAAAATTGACTGAATTGACTACATTTTCCTCCTTTCATCGGATTATTTGGTTCTATATAAATATGTGAATACAAGGCCTCATATTTTTTAACTTTAATAAAGAAAGAAATATTTATTTATTTCTAACCACAACAAATTAAATGTGGCTCCAGGCAACACATTGCCAAGAAAGGAGAGGTTATACAACTTTCTGAGAACTTGATGAATAACAACTAGAGCCATTTTGGTTACCTGTACCCATTCCTTCCTACTTGGATTACCTCCTTTCATTTCGTATGCTCAGCTCACACTTCTCAAAATACTAAATGCTTGATGAAATGTCTTAAGCATCTCACCTCTTTTTTGTATGACACTGAGCATATAATTTGGAGACTTGAGAAAAATCACAACTTTCTTTGTGTTCTATCTGTGATGACCTTCTGCTCTTTTGTCATAGTGGCCCAGGAATAAGGTTTTTCTGTGGAAAGCTGTTAGGAAGTTATTGATAAACAGCTACTCTGCAGATAAATCAAAATTGGTTTCTAATAAGTATAGGAGTGTAATGCTTATCTCTTGTTCCTGGAAGACCAAAAATCTTGCAATTTCAGCTTCAGCCTCAAGAAAGTACAATTCTGGTTGTAGTAATGAAAGTAAATGTTTCTTTTTTAAAATCATTCTTTTGCAACACAGAGATATTATCAAACACTTCTTTAAGTGTGGACATCCTAGTTTCCCTCAAAAGTGTTTTAGGTATCCTATTAACGTTCCCATGTCTTTGGTAGCTGGGTTGTGTGTTATCCATTATTGAGTCCCCATCAACTGGAATCACGGCTGCAATGAGAAGAGCTGATTCATACTTTCTTCATCAATTCTGTTCTTGGAACCAACAAGAAGACTCAGTTCTGCTCTCAGTAATCTTTTAGCACAAAGTGCCCATCTCATGGAAATAATGGTCTCTCAGGTCATTTATTCTATATTTTTTCTCAGTCTCTTCAGTCCCCTCTCTTCACCTCTCCCTTTCTTTCCCTTTCTATGCTACTTCCCCTGGAAATTGCCTCAAGTTTTTCTGGTTTAAATTATTTTATAGCATAAATTATTATGGCTTAAATTATGACTTAAACTTTTGAATCTTACATGATTCTCAAGTAAATATTTCTGTGCTAGCCTCTCTGATGAGTTCCATATTCTCCTTTCAATAGCCTGTTGGACATCTTCACCTAGATTCCCTTTAGCCCTTCAACTCCAACAGATCAAAATGGAATACATCTTTGCTCCCTAAATCGGGATCTCTTCCATAAAGTCACTATCAGTCCAATCACCAGATGTCAAACCTGGACTTTATTTTTTACTCTTCCCTGCCTCTTGCTTCCCAAAATCAATGCATAGTTCTGTTGATTCTACTCGTGTGATCTTTCCCTTCTTCATTTTGCATTGCCAGAGCCCTGTGTCAGGTGTTCATTATCTTGGACCTGTGGTATGGCCTCGGCATCCTAACTGTTTGGCACCTCTTGCCTCTCTTATCCACAGTCCATCTTACATATGACTGCCAGATAGCTTCCATTACTCTGATCCGCAGAAGCTTGCTCACAACTGCCTGCAGAACCAAGTCCACATTACTGTTCAGGATCTCTACAACCTTACTCAAAGGTACAATAGCTCACTCCTCACTTCCTTCCCTCCCCCTTTATACACTATGTGGTGATAAAAACAAACTGGTGATTGTGACAGATGGAGTTTCACAGGAAGCAGTCTCTGGGGCAGAGATTAGCAGGCACAATGTTGATTTGGAGTGCTTTTCTACAGCTGTGGAAAAGAAGGAAGGAGGCAGGATTGGGTGGAGGGAGATGAATTTCCATGCAAGAAATTTGTTGGCAAAGGAATAGCTTTTGGAGCTGGGATGTCTTTTCACAGATATCCTGAGTTGGGGTAAGAGGGCTTGGCCTTGAGACCCCCATGTTGATAGTCACTGGGTGCAGTCTACTTTGAGGAAGGCAGTTTTCTTCAACAGAGGCATTCCCTAAAAGGGCCAACTGCAGATGCCCATCTTTCCCTGATACTCCCAATGGATAGAGAAATAAACACCATATAACCCCTTTATTCCTCGAAAGTGGGCCTGAGGAATAAGCCCATCATGGCACCTATCCATTTACCCCCATCCACTGCCACAATCTCACATTGGGACTTTTCTTTAAGCTCAGTGGCAGGCTGCTATCTGTCTCTCAATGCCCCTTTCTAAACTCTTTTCTTTAGGAATACTCCTTTCTCCCCATTACATTTTCTAGCCTCTCTGCACTAGATGTGCTTATGTTACTAAGTTTTAAGCAATCCATGTGATAAAAAGTGATATTCTCAACTGCCAGATTGGTATCCAGAGGAACTGGTAGGCCTCCTGTGTCTCCTCTTTTCCCTCCTGATTCCTGGAAGGCAGACAGGGTGATGGGAGCTGGAACAGCTCATTCGTTCCATGAGGTGAAGGCTGGTGTAAAGGATTTCACTGCAAGAAGCCAGCAGGTGTGTGGGGCCTCCCTACCAGCTCTGGACTGCTCATCATGGGGAGGAAATCTTCACTCTTCTTCAAGCCTCTGGTATTTTGGTCACTGTTACATCAGCTAAATTTGCGTATCCTACCTAGCTCAAGTTGCAACATTTTTCTCTACATTTCCGTATACCTATAGTTTACCAATTGTTCAAATGCTACCTTCTCCATAGAATTTCTTTGCTCTCCTCCCTACACCCCTAGAGTGGGGATGTCGAGATGGTTCCTCTGTTGATTTTTCATAATTATTTATGTGTATTTTCCTTACCAAGAGTGACACTTTCATCATAAATGAAATTCTTTCCCTATTCCTTAGCCCTTTTACCAAGCTGTAATGTCTGGTAGGACATCTGGGCATAACATTTTCTGACCCACCGTGTGCAGCAAAGAGTCTTTTACTTGGTGGATATCTTTCCTACTTGTTGACTGAATGAAGATCTTTCTAATATGAGATTCGAAGTGGCATTCCTGTGACTTTTCACTCATCAGTTTTGTAACAGAAAACTGTTTCACTCATCAGAGGTATCAGAAAAATCCCGTTTCTTCTCACAATGACCCCTAGAGACATTTCAAACTGCTTAACATATTCCCTCTCAGGTGGAGTGGCCTACGAATAAATTTTCAGCCTTCCCTTGGGTCTTGTGCACACACACCCACTCTCTCTTGTTCTAACAAAAGGCTAGAATTTACATTTAGAGAGTTAAGGTTTTCCAAAACAGATCTCCTGGTGGTGACAATAAATAATGGTTCCAGCAGCACTCCTAGCAGAATCAGCTCATAAAAGTAGGCAGCAAGAGATTCTCTCTGAGGATCTACTGCTCCTCCCCTACTGCTCATGTTTTGGTGTCGTAAGTGCCATTTTCCATGTTCTCTTGGGTCCAGAAAAGGATTCAAACTCGGACTGCCGGTGGCATGATTATAACCCTGGCACTTACTAGAACGGTGATTTCAAAAAAGGTGCTAAACCTCTCCAGTTGTGAATTTTTTCAACTATAATTGGCTATAACACGGTGGTGTGCTCTGTAGTCCCAGCTACTCAGGAAGCTGAGGTGGCGGGATCCCTTGAGCCCAGGAGTTTGAGGCTGCAGTGAGCTATGATCATGTCACTGCACTGAAGCCTGGGTGCCAGAGTAAGACCCTGTCTCAATAAATTAAATAAATAAATAAATAAATAAATAAATAAAATGGGAATAAAAAAAGGGCAATAAAGTGATGTAATTAGAGGATGGGCTCTGGAGCCTAAAATACCTGGGATTTCATCCCAGCTCTACCGCTAACTGGAGCTCCCATGTTCTCTGTAGAGAGCTTTTTAAAGCTCTCTAGAAAGCTTTAAAAAGATCAGGAAAGGCTTCACGAAGGAGGTAGTACATATTTGAAGTGACGCTTGGGGATGCATAGGAATTTGACTGGGCTGTGGTGGGCAAGAGCAGTCTTCCTAGTAGTATAAACAGGTTAAGCCAAAAACCAAGAGGCTAGAAAGTACTTCTTTGCCCTAAGGATACTGTCCCATCCTCTTTTGAAGCCAGTAGAACATGGCACATGGCATGCGCGTGCACACACACACACACACACACGAGCAGGGGAGTCAACACAAATCCTCTGCAAGAACCACTGGCTGCCTACTTTGTAGGCTGCTTTTGTGTTCATGGGAAAAACCAAGAAAATGATGAGTTCAAGAAATTTACAGATTATTAATGGAGATTATAAAGTGGTGATGATATCTATTTCAATTTTCTTCTTTAATTTTTTCTGTTTTTCACATTTTCTCCAATAAACATGTAGGATTTCATAATTGTCAGAAAACAACAACAATAATTAAAAATAAAAAATAAACAGTTGTTCTTTCCTGCTGGATTTTTCAGCTTCTGTATTTCTTTGCTCAGGAATCCTTTATTTCCCTGGATCCAGTATATTATGTGGGGCCTCTGGATTAGTTAGATCAACTGATTCATCCCTATCTCCAATTATCCTTGAGAATCAAAGACAGAGAGGAACACCATTTTAAGATTTATGCAGACCTAGTCAGGTACTTCTGGTTGCCAGGTAGCAGGCAACCAAAATCAACCACAGCATTTTCTCTAATCACTGGCTCAGGATCCAGGCAGCCACTACACTGCCTTAGTGAACATCGAGACAATGAGCAACGTAGGAATGCTCGTCAATTTGAGGAATGAGCCTCAATTTGCCAACACAGGTTTAGTTCATCTCCCATAAATGAGCATATCTGAGTAAGCTTAGTTATTACACAAAGCACCACCATAAGAAACTATCTTTAGGCAGGCTCTCTTTGATACTCTGTGGCTTTCAGTGACTGCTTCCTATCCACACAAAACAATAGTTAAGTCAACACTGTAAGTGGCAATTCATGAGAACGTCTGCCTGAGCCTTCACACGGCACCCTGCAACCCTGACTGGAAGCAAGGCCATGTCTGCATACTCACTGGAGCTATCAGCTGATTTCAGAGGGCAGACATAAAAATATCCTATTATCTTACATAGAAGCTACCCCGCTAGGTGCCAGTAGACCCAATCCTATGTGAAGACAGGTTCTGTTTTCACCATCTTGATCCACAGTGTTTAAAAAATATGAATGTGTTTTACAATTTTTTAAAAGGAAATTTCATATAAAAGCCTGGATTTCTGGCTTCTCTAGAAAAATAAATGGAATGGGCAATGACTGGCCCACTTTTCCTCATAGTGACAATTGTCTGGAGCTGAGTTGAGACTGCTCCCTTCAGGACAAGGTGTATGGTCTCCAACTCAGCTCAGCCTCCCTCAACCCTTGTCTCCTCCATTGCCCTGTTCGGCTCATTTTGGTAACTGACTGGCTCCTGTAGACTTTAGCATTTATGACCTTTGATTTGTAGCCACTTCACCTATATAGGAAAAGCAGCTTAAAGCTACTGCATACAATCCATTTGCTATCTCTACAGGAGTTACAATGGCTCTACAAGGCTGTGTCTGTTGCAGGAACACAGAGGCCTCCCTGATGTCATTTATAATCCAAGTTACCTTTTTCTGTCCTTACCCTGAGTTATGGGCCTAAAGAAGCAAGAACCTCTGCTGCAACCTCATTTACCTCCTGAAGACTGGAAGCTATTTAAAGCTCCAAAGAGATCTGAAGAACTCTTCACATACTCTTGATCATTCAGAGAGATTTTGTTTTGTTTTGCCTTGTTTTTGTAGGACCAATTGCTTTACTGGGCAAATTTGGCTTTCAATGATCATCACAGTCAGATGAATGTTCTCCTAAGGGTGGACTCCATGGGGCCACAAGTACAGTCTTTAACAATCACAACAGGACACGTGTGTGTGCACACGCAATCAACTGCTAAGGGAGCATCAGCAGGAAATCTGTTTTCATGTGAAGAAGAATCAAGGCATTTCATTTCTCTCCAGAAGTCATATACATGGCCAAAAACTTGTTCTAGTCAAGGAGTCAGAGCTGTGGATGGGCTTCTGAAAAGATTGAGGAATGATAACCTTCTCTCCAAAGCTTAGCAGATAGACAAATGCTAACTTTGGTTCACCAGAAGCTCAACTATACTTAGAAAATGATGTTGACCCCTAATTAGTGGAAGGATATACTAAATGATGCTTTAAAAGCTTTTATTGTTCTTCTTACCCACCCCCTCACTCCAGACTGAGATTAGCTAGGAATTTTTATGCTAAGAAAATATTAGAGGTTCACAGGCCAGGTCAAGAAGCCCTCTTTGTCATTACTGACAGTCTCAAGCACTTAAGACTGATCCATCATGAGCACATCGGTGGAAAACTGTCTAAAAATATAAGGTTTTAACAGAGATCATAATCTTCACACAAACAAAAGACACTCAGAGATCTGGTGAGGACCATTCTGAGCATTACGGGTTGTTGTGCTTGCAAAGCATTTATGAACGGATTCCCCTAGTCCCACCGCCAAAACGAGCAAGCCCTGGTTAAATCTCACAATAAGGGATCATAGTATTAGGCCCAAATGCACAGGCACAGCCTCTTGCTCAACTGCCACCTCTTCTGTGAAACTCTCCTTGACCCCAAGATCAGAGACAAAGCCTTGCTCTTCTCTTCTTCTGAAGCACCTTATGTTTGTGTTTATTATGGCACTTGCCACATAGCATTGCACGTTGCATCTTGCTCTCAAGATTGAACTCATCATGTGTCCTTGGAGCCTGACTACTGTAGGATTCTTACACATCAAGAGGCTGTAGAAAGGTAGGAAGGAAAGAAAGGAGAGAACGGAGGAGGGAGGAAACTGAGGCTGAATGGATGGGACATTTAGCTCTACTTACCCAAGGGTCTGGGTGCCTCCTCCTGGGTCTTGCACTTGTTGCTTCCTGTGCCTTGAGTACGTTTCCCATTTTATTAGACTGGTGAATTCTTGTCTTGTTTCAATATAGTTCAAAACTCACTTCTTTTGGAAAGGCTTCTGCATCCCTCTCCCACCTGCCCATCAGTGCTCTTCTTTTTACTCCCAGCACAAGAGTAGCTTTGTTTACTCATCAACTTGGGTCTAGAATTTTTTTTTTTTAAACATGTCTCTTCCTGCTAAATTGTGAGCAACTTTAAGCCAATAATTTACTTTTGTTCCTTCAGTTCCTAGGAGTTCCTGGCATAGCATAGAGACATAATAAATATGCTGAATGAATAAATAAGTGAGTGGAACTCCCTAACCTTTGCACATTAAACTAAAGGGCACCTATTTTACATTTTAAAAGTTACTTGGGAATTCCAGCATAAGCATATGGATTATCTACTTATTCACATCAAATTTTAACTCTAGGTTTGCTGCTCTATTATCTAGGGAGTTTCTGGGTCACCTTTCTCAACCAGTTACCAAGGAAGCATGGAGTAGAACTCATTTCAACGACATCTTCAAGAACAGAATGACTTAAAGGAAAACACACGCAAAAACAAAGTCAAATATAAACAACACTCAAATACTCTAATAAGCTTTCTAATTTTAAGTATAATATTCATGTTATTTTAAAATGTTTCTATATTTATTACATGAAATGACATGGAAACAAATGAATTATGGGTAATGGACGTAACATTTAAATAAGATTGTTGGGCCTTGAGTACAAGAGGTTCCTCCAGGGGACCTTTAAGGTGACTACAAGAGGATGAGTCAATGAGGCTACAAAAAGAAACAGGTTTGAGATCATGAGAGGTGGGCAGGAGTTTACGTTGTGTTATTAAGTTTGAGCCTTAACTTACAGGAAATGAAAAGCCCTGCAATGCTTTCATCAATGTGGTCAGATTAGCAACTGTGTGTCAGTGCAGTCGATATATGTGAGATACATGTGTCTGTTAAGGCCAAACCAAGGCATGGCAATGGGATGGAGAGGAGACATATTGAAGACATTCATGAAGAAGGGATATAATTTGGTGACCAATTCCATGGGAGCTGTGAAGAAATGCCTTCCTTAGAATGTTTTTTATAATACAATTTATATAACCAGATTTCCTTCTACTTTCTTTGTTGCTTGATTACAAATTTGGTACCAGGTCCAAAGTGTGGATGTTATTACCAGCCATCCACTCTTAAAACTCAGAAGGGAGATACTAAAAAAAAAAATCTCTAAGCGATCCTAAGGTAGGGTTTTTTTCTGATTTATAAGAAGCAAAAAATTCCAATGAATCCAATAAAACTGAATCCTAATCAGGCATATATTTATCATTAATCAGAGATTTTATTTTGTGCCATTGACTGCTTAAATTTTCAGTGAGCCTTTGGATCCATGCTAAAACTCTGATGATATCAGGCACATGGCCATTTAATGAGCACTACAAGAGGACACAGAAAAGGGGGTTTAAAAAAATTAATAAAGCATCAAGCTACAACATTCTACGTTAACGAAAGTTTTAATACACATTTGACTTAAAGATGCATACAATGACTACTGAATCTCCATTCATAGGCAGCCAACAAGATACGAATGAATTTATTAATTTCAAACAAAATTTCAGGTAGTGCACTTAAAAAATTACAAAGCACTTAAAAATGGAAATTAACAATGGAAGCAACAATGACTGTAAAACATGATGGGATAACTTTAAAGAAAGGGTTCAAGTATTGTTTGTAAAGTTCTTCAGACACTAGTCTTTGAAAAGTTTGTGCGTTTCCCATCTTTGCATAGTAAAAAACAAAAACCACACACACCACTTGGTAAAACTCCACTGCTCTATGTGATTCATGTTTCATAACATGCACTTATGTGTACTGCTCAGTTATCTAGTAGGAGTAGCTCTAATTCAATGGGCTCATGCACTATCCCAGATGAGCAATGAAGTTAGCGCACGTCTCCTCATCCGGGTGTCATTAATTAATGCAGCAAAAGTAGAGCAGGTGAAATGGGAACTTGATCATCACTTAACACTAACTCTTGTTGGGTAACATTAAACAGTGATAAACTTGTGCTGTGAGCTCAAATTAATAAAAAAGAATCTCCAGCCACAAAAATTAGCAAATGAATGGCATGTGCAAAACAAAATACAGCAAAGAGTTTGAAACTACATAACCTAATACCATCAAAAATAATTACATTCCATTTTTACGATTGATATGGTTGCATTAACTTTCATACACACATAGCTTAAAGCTTGTGTATTTTACATATACACAAATAATTTAACATTGGAGCATAGGTTCAATTACCTATGAAATTGCCAGTGTAACAAAAAGTTACACTGACATTTGCCATATGTACATAATATTTGGGGACCACTGTGGTCTGATTTAAAACATAACATCGCACATTTACAATGTTGTTTGTGAATTGCTTAGAAGTTAACAATAGA
Source organism: Pongo abelii (assembly GCF_028885655.2). NCBI lineage: Eukaryota > Metazoa > Chordata > Mammalia > Primates > Hominidae > Pongo > Pongo abelii. The sequence goes on along the minus strand of NC_071996.2, from coordinate 109,943,437 downwards.
GATTTAATTTGTTTTGTAACCACCATGATTTTGTTTCTGTGAAGTCACCATGGTGGCTCTGGAATCTTAGTGAAATGTGTATGGTGTACTTCACAGCAGCTTAGTATCTACTAGAGAGTAGGACCCAGCAACAAGGAAACACTAAGCAATGCAGCAACAGGAAAAGATACCAAGTAATCTGAGTTTCCTCCAAGCTTCCTCCGAGCTGAAAGAGCCATTGCCACTGACTAGAGGGATGCTACCTGTGTCCTATGAAGCCAGGAGTAAGGCTGAGAGGCCTTGTAGATAGCCCTGTTATTACAGTATAAACGTACAGCTAGTCCTAGAGAAAGCCTGCCTACCTGCGTAGCACCTATTCCTCACAAAGCAACAACATGGTAAGATGTTTGGTGATGGTCTATTGTAGAATATAGAAATTAAAGTTTCTGCTCTATGTTTGTGGTACTTCCCCAGTTAAACACACCTCAGGGGGAAAAAAACCCACTGTGTTAAGCAGTGCATTTTTAGGACATAATACTTTCCAAAATCAAAGTTGTAAGACTGATAACATGAATCTTGCTGAAAAGGGACCAGGAGCTAAACCTAGCAATGGATTTGGTGTCATGAAGAAGTGATGAGTAAAACTGCATGTTCTTTTCCTAAAAAAAAGGGGGGGGGCATTAGAGAAGTAGGGGCTCTTTGGGACAGTCTTTACTAAAGCCCATCTATAGATGGATGCTCACTGAAGTGATCACGTACAGGTTTGTACATTAAAACAAAGCCGGGACCAAATTTCTTCAGCTTATTTACTCAACATGTGACAGAAGCTATCTTGACCATATTTAGAAGAAATAAATCAGTAAAAGTGAAGGAAACTCAGAGGGACTTGGAAAGCCCAGATTACATCTGCATCTGGCCGGAGGGAGAAGAACAATGTGGATTTGTACATAGCAGAATCCCATTATAATCCAGTGCAACGGTCCACTGATCAGTAAAATGCCAGAGGTCAAACAAGGTTTCTTGAAAGCACAGCACAGCATAAAAGCCTATTTTAACACTGCGGATACAAAGGTAACTGCTCCTTCTATTCCCATTACCACTTTTCCAATAGGGTTCTACCATATATATTTTGAGGCAGGAAAATAAGCATGGATAAAATATTGACACTAACAAATACAAATAAAATGGAAAGCTTAATTTTTTCCAAGCTTTTAACATTTAAAATTTTTTTTTTATTTAAGGCTTTAAGTTTATCCTCCTTTCACATTAAAGACAGGGAAAGAAAATTGTCAAAACCAAAAACCAAAATCATGAGCTTGGCACTTTTGTGATTAATCTGAAAGGGTGTCTACTTTCTTACATTATATACATAGGTTTATAATGACATCAAAAAATTTTCGAGACTTAGTACATATATTCCATTTACATAATTTTGTGTCTTTGATATGGGTTATTTTGTTGTTTATGTCCCCCCCTTTTGTTTATTTTTGGTTTAACGCACACCAACTTTAAACTGCACTTGTTTTGTGCCCAAACTCCCTGCATCTGTGGCTATATCTGTCTTTTTAAGCAAGCCCAAGAGTCATTGTATAACACGTTACAAGAGAGAAGGACAGAGACAGAGAAAGAGAGACAAGAAACAAAAAAGATGGGGAGCAAAAAATCAACTCAAGTTTACAGAGAACCTTTACAAGGAAAATATCTCAATACAGACAAGTGAAAATGATGTGTCAAAATCTCTTATTTCCATATTTACATTTATAAAAGATCTATACAATAGCATCATTGTTCAAATTCCAGCTCCCATTTCCAAAGGATGCTCAGTCCAGGAGAAAACACAATGGGGAAAGTGAATCAACAAGAGCAAAGTCCGTGGAGTTCTGCCCTGGCCTGGTCTCCACAATGGGGAGTGGGGATTATAGAGGGTGGGAGGTGGGGGGTAAGAAGTGGGGCTCCGAGAGGATGGGGTGTGGGGCCGTGTTTAAGTGAAGAGGCCCAGGCAGCTTCTTTGTGTTCATCTGTCATCTTCACCTTAGGAATTCTGTTGCAGGTTTTGCTGAGAATTGGCTTGCTAGCTTGTTGTATATATGCCATGCAGTTTTTACCCTTTCGAAAATTAGATCTTCATGCCACTGGAGTTTGTCATCGGTAGTAAAGAAAAAAAAATCATGCCAAATCATTTAGAAGATATTAAGTGCCAGCAGGCTGAGGGAAAAAAAATCATTTACTATTTTTTTAATGATTCCTTTATTGCATTTAATTTGTGTGTGTGTGTTGTTCCTTCGTCCATTAGGGAAAAAAAAGATTCTGGAACAGTTCTTTTTATAGCATGGTCTTTTGCCCCCTCCCCCGTTTACTGACAGGTGGTGAAAGGTGTTCTTTGACATTATTTCCAAAAGAGACAGTTTTCTTTTACCCCATCCTTGTCACCCCAACTTAAGCTCCGTAGCCATTACCACCCAAAGGTTTTGTTTACAAACTTAATAGTTCCAGTAACACTGCTGCAAGTATGTCATACCCAGACTCCAACAGCGCAAGGCGGTGTCCATCCAGCGCAGCTGATTCAGATGGGGCCTTGCTGAGTAGGATCGAACCTTCTCTTCTTGACATTTCTTCCAGAGTGCGTCAAAAGAAGATGCAAGCAGAGGGGGAAAATCCACAATATTAATCAGATGATGATGAGAGAATGGTGATGATAATGACAATAATGCTAGTTCCAGAGCAAAGTAATTAACTCACATGGAGGCAGTCTCCAAAATAACTTGAAATTGAAAGACAGAACAGCTAATGTTTTTGAATGTCTTCACAACATACCCCCTAGAGTATGTCCTTTGGTGAAGACCAAACGAAACTTTGAGTTGTTCATGTTAAATCACAGGAAGACTCTGCAGCCCAATTTGTCTCTTATTTCAGAAATAATCACACTGCTAATTCATTAGGTGAAAATTATTACAGGAAGGCCTCTTCCATGAAGCGGTCTATTGGGAGAACTAAGAAAAATGGAAAGTCTCATAGCTACTTCCCTTCAGGCTCATAGCAGTTCTATAGCAGTGAACTGACCTTTACCAAGGTGGCAAAAAAGCCTTGCTCTATTCAGTTATCTTGCTGCCTTTGGTGTGTGAGCTCTTACCCCACTATAGAACAAGCATTTTTCATATCTAGAAAGTTGAAAAACAGAGTGCACAGTAAGACAGTACACTCAAAGGAGAGTGGACACAGGTTCAGGTTAGTTAAGCAAATGCAGAATTTAGCTTAGTTAAAAATCGGCAAGTTAAAATGCTTTGCTCACAGTGTCCAGTCTCCTAAAAAGTGGCTCCTATGTTTAAAGAGAAAAGAAAGAACCAGCAAGACACTACAAGGCAACAATAAGAGTTGGTTGCAACCTCCCCATGGTCTGGCTTTATGTGGGGCATCAAGCAAGGGGCTCATGCATTTAGTCTGCATACTGGGCGGGTGCAACGCTGCTGCCACCGAGGCATCATGCAAAACTGGAGACTGAGGAGTCCCCAAAGCCCTCACTCCCCTGCCCACTGACTCAGGGCCAGCTGGATACCCTTACAGGCCCTATGTATCAAAGCCATTGCAATATATTCCTCCTCCCCCACAAGTAATTAAAAATAAAAACAACACCAAAGCTCAAAATAGGTATAAAGGCATCCTGCAAAGTTCTTATTTTTCCCAAGATGGTCACTTTGATGCTTCTCTTTTGAAATATCAACATAAAAGTCTTTAAAGAAAACTTGTCTTTTCTTTTTAAAAGTTTACATTAAAACGTCTTCATGAGTGACCTAAGTGTGTGACTCATTGGCCTAGCAGGTAACCATTGCAGCCAACATCTATCTGCAACAATGCTGTTTACTTTTCTTCATCATTCCCACCCAGCCCTCTTTTAAGTCAACATTCTTGAAAGCGGGCACTGCTGATGCTGCCCAAGAAACCAATGTGAGACCAAAAGGCAAGTATCCCATAATGCATCCTCCACCAAGTTAGTTTGCTGCAGAGCACAGGGTCTCCATCTGCCACCTATGTTCATATCCCTGGAAGGTAGGGGTTTAAGGAGCCATACTCTGTGAGTCAGGGAGGAAAAACAGAGACTGCCTGACCTTGTGAAATGACCCTGAAGGACAAGAGGCCCCAATCTTGTGAGCTATGTATTGCTAGAACTCAAGATAAATGTTAAACTAAATTTCCTCAGTAAATCCAAATGTAGAGGAAAGGGCAAACCAAGCTAGCACTGTGCATGTAAATGACTATATTGCCCACATCTAAATTCCTTTATTCAAATTCGGGAATGACCGATAAGTAGCCATGTCCAAGGTCATAACAGCAATGCAGTCCACTATTAAATGGAGACAGGAAATTCCATTTCGGCCTGGCACACAGACAACCGCTGGTGTCCAAAAGCTTGTGCTCTTTTTAAAAGTTGGTTTTTGAAGCTTAGGTTGCACCTTTTTACAGAAATATTGCTCTACAGGATCACTGGGTTCCCAGGTCAGACCGAGAGGCCGGGCTATCCTGTAGAACTGTATGTTTCTGGATGAAAATGGGCTCTGAACACCAATGGGGCATTCCGGGACCTTAGCTCTTCCACTGATGTCCCAGCAGGGTGAAAGTGAGCTCCTCTACAAGGGAGGCGACACCGCGATGAGGACAGAGATGAACACTCCTGAGGCAAGCAGACTGTGAAGGTGCCTCACACATAAATTGTAAAACCACCATGGCCACTGCATGTTGAGAACGGTCTGAATTTTCTCTATGAAAAAAATATTCTTTCAGTTCAATTTTAATGTGAAAGTACAACTACTGTGGGAAGGTCCTTGCTGTCTTTCTTCCACAACGGTTTCCTCTGAATACCGTCTGCTCACTAGGATTCTGAAGGTAATTAACTTTCTCATAACCTGTAAGGTATTTCTGGATCATTATAAAACACTAGCACAATCCATAAAGCATACATTGTCACAGCTTTCATCAATTTTTACTACTTCTGAAATAATCTGGACTTTTGTCTACAATATACATTATACACATAAACATCTACACAAAATTAAAGCAAGACTCTTTGTGTAACAATAACCATCTCAGAGCTGTAAAGCCTTTAGTTCTTCTTTCAAGGGCATATATTTATCCATGGTTAGCACATTCTTATCATTCTATGCTGAGTCACCCCCTGACGAAGTGTCCCTAGCCCAACCCCTCCTAGGCCACCATACACTGAGCTCACTTCCCTGGGGTGCTGGGGCAGGGAAATGCACCGATCTTCCTGGCCAGCCTGGCACCATGAAAGAGAAAGTGCCTAACCCAGGAGTCCCAGGCATTAAGGGAATTAGGCTTCTCATTTTGGACTGGGATACAGTCATGGAATCCAAAAAAGCAGCAGTCTGGTTATCCTCCTCGTGGAAAGACTAGCCAAATTTAATTCAATTTCCTAATTCTATAAAAATTAAAAGGCTCCCACAAAAAATGGTGTTTACTCTTTTGAGAAAATATAACTAGCAATATTAAGTTCCTTTCAAATTTTATCTGACTTGACATTCAGATAACTCTATTTTTTTTTTGAGACAGAGTTTTGCTCTTGTTGCCCAGGCTGGAGTGCAATGGCGCGGTCTTGGCTCGCTGCAACCTCCATCTCCTGGGTTCAAGGGATTCTGTCTCTGCCTCCCGAGTAGCTGGGATTACAGGTGTGCACCACCATACCCAGTTAATTTTTGTATTTTTAGTAGAGACAGGGTTTCAAAATGTTGGCCAGGCTGGTCTCGAACTCCTGTCCTCAGGCAATCTGTCCACCTCAGCCTCCCAAAGTGCTGGGATTACAGGCATGAGCCACATGCCCAGCTTCAGATAACTCTTAACTTTGCTGGTAATAGTCTAGACATAGCTCTTTTTCATTTTGTGTGAGCACATAAACAGCCTTTTCTTTAACATGTCCAATAAAATGGAACGTAGGCCAGACAGAATCTCTTAAATCCAGAGTCAGGCTCAGAAGAGCTTTTAACACAACTTCTCAGAGAGAAAGAACCACACATGATAATTACACAGGCTTATTAATATTAAATTAACACTTTTAATGTAAGGAGTAGCTATGCCAGGCCAGTATGGCCACTGTTGAAATCCTCTTTGCTACTGAATCCCATGGACAGGGCAAGCAGTGGGAGAGTAAGACGTGGTGATGAGGTTCCACAGACTGAGGTGTTACAGTATCATTGGAAGAGCTCAGTGTTCATCCTGTAGTCCTTTTGATTTCAATTTCCAACAAACCATGTCACTATTACCTTCATTTCTTTTCCTACCATCACCTAGAATTTCTCTTTTCCTACCACCATCACCTACTAATGTGCGTGTAAATGACTTTGCTCACGTCTAAAACTCTACATTCAAATTTAGGGAATATCAGATAAATAGCAATGCCTAAGGCGCTGAAGGCAATCCTGTTCACTTTTAAATGGAGATATGAAATTCTCTTTTCATATACTTTTCACCTTTCCTAAGCTTTAGGGAAGATGCTTCTAAAATGGTCCTGCTTTTTCTAATGTCCAGTAAAAGCAACAGCTCTAACAGTCGAATCAAGCAGTATTATTATTTAATGTTCGGTAGGTGTCATGAGTCTCCATGAGTCAACTAGGACCGAGGTTTGCAATCCTCTGCACCACAGCTCATAACTTTATTCTTGTGTGTGGGTGATGGGGAAGAACAGGAGCATGGGATGAATGAAAATAAATGCAGATACAGAAGTAGAGCAAATTGGTGTGCCACATGCCTATGTTCATTTTCCACAGGATTTCATAGAGAAATTCCTAAGACCCTCAATACCTGGGACTCTACAGACTAATCATACCCTTAGTAACCTCATACTTCTGGAGTATGAAGTTAAGCAAAGTTGGCTGGGTGCAGGGGCTCACGCCTGTAATCCCAACACTTTGGGAGGCCGAGTCTGGCAGATCACCTGAGGTCGGGAGTTCCAGACCTGCCTGGCCAACATGGAGAAACCCCATCTCTACTAAAAATACAAAATTAGCTGGGCATGGTGGTGCATGCCTGTAATCCCAGCTGCTCAGGACGCTGAGGCAGGAGAATCGCCTGAACCCGGGAGGCGGAGGTTGCGGTAAACTGAGATCATGCCACTGCACTCCAGCCTGGGCAATAAAAGTGAAACTCTGTCTCAAAAAAAAAAAAAAGAAAAAGAAAAAGAAATTAAGCAAAGTTACTACCCACAACATTACACAATATGTCAGAATATTTTTTAAAAATCTACCAAATAAAACATTTAAAAATTCTTCAGGAAATCCACAACGTTGCTTGTGGAAGTCTTGCTTGCATTAACCAAAGCGGTCTGACTCAACTACTCTACTAAAAGGAAGTATATAATTTAAATCAGTATTATTTTTAGATTATAATAATCTTGATACATCTTCACACACACAAATGTGCACACATTCACACACACATGCACACATTTTCATGTTTTTTACCACCTATTTCAGAGGAAATAATAGTTTAAGGAAAGAACTTTAAAGAATGGCAGACAAGGTCAGGGCTTAGAGCATAGCTGTATTTCTCATTTATACTTGGGCAGATCACGTATAGTATCATACTTCTACATCTAAAGTACTCACTAGTACACCTAAAGAAATGTGACATTACGAAAACATAGTATTTTCCCTGAGCAGTTACTGTATTTTCCTTTAATCAAAAAGTTGACATGCCCTCAAATTGTTCAGGTTACCTTATCAACTTTTCTTCTAGAAATAAAAACCTGGTATCAGGAGGGATTGATTCCCAATAGCAGTATTTAGAAAAATCTTTTGTACAAACTATTTTCAACTTCTGATTCTAAAGGAATCTCTTTTTAAACATTTACATTGAACTCAAACCCAAAGGCTTTCAGTTCAAAGAGCAAATAATTATACTTACGAATTATCTCCAGACTAGTAATCTCCAGAACTGTCCAAGTGGTGGGAAAATCTAAACATTATCATTCAGCACCAAAAGCCTTTTATTACAAGGTAGAAGTGTTATTTAAAGCTAAACACAAACCACACAGCTACTACTAAAATCTAAAGCAAATTAAGATCCTCATGTAGCAACCAATAGTCACCCAGGAGTAGCACATTCTCCAAATTTAAACTCCTAAAGTTACATGTTCTGGAATTATTCTTAGTCTTCATCGTTTTCTTTGCTTCAGAGCATGAAATACTTCACCCTATTGTGTGTCTTTCTACACAGTTCTCCCTGAAAGTGATTATTAGACTTACAGGGCACAGGAAAGGGCTTTGACTTAGCTCAGCAGTACAGGTCCCTACACAGCAACAACCAGGCAGCAGTCAGCACAGGCTGTTTCTCATCTCACTAAGTGCTGATACCCCACCTTTCGTTTTCTGCTCTTGTGATAACAAGATCTCTCTCTCTCTCAGATATAAAGAATCTTTACAGGGCCTAATCCACTTATATACACAGTGATAAAGGCTTTTCCATTTTTCCCCAAAGAAACATGCAATTCAAGCTGTGAGCTAGGCCAGGCCACTGTTTTGAGGTCCTGCTACAGAATAGTGTGCTCTTCTCTCCAAACAGTGCAATGATAAATTTGGCATTGCATATGGCTAGACGGCAAAGATGTGTAATAGACTGTTTTCCAGGCCTTCGAAACCGGGATTTCTTAATGCCAAATGAGGCATAAGCCTGGGCTTGATCCAGATTTATTTTTCTTGAGGCATACTAATGAAAAAGTTCAAGGAAGCATTATAAAATAATGAGTATGGCAGTACTATAATGTTCAATGACTTTTTTGTAGCAGTGGAACACTAAGAAAAGTTTTGCTTGAATTAGGTCCACCCAAACGAAAATGTATTTCTTACTAGATGCCACATGCGTGACTCACTATGTGGGCAATATTTTATTAATACCAAAACAATAAATTTAAATATGAATTGTCCATTTTATGAGTGTGTTTTTGAAAATACACTGATGCCAAAACTATTTTACTAAACAAGTTCAACTCTATAAATATACCGAGAGAAAAGACGTATAATTTTATAATACTATTTCAAGTTAAAGGCACTCAAAAACTGTAGGCTTACTCATTAAATCTTAATATGATAATAAATTAGCAGAAAATGTTGAATGCATTTAAATCATCTTTGGTTTCTTTAATCAGCTTCTAAAAATAATACTTTAGCTGGCTGAAACATACTGAATTCAAAATCTCAAATATAAAACATATAAAGTTTATAATTCAGGCAGTTATTCAGATAGTTCAGGGCAAAAGCTTCCTCTTTTGAGTAACCAGATGGAGGCAAAGTGGGTTTTGAATTTGGGTAATGGTCTTATTTCCCACTTAAATTTGTTTCTGTAAATCTGGCTGAAACTTATCACAGGAGGCACAGGAGGGCTTACCTACAAATCATAATCATCAACCCACTATAGCACGAAAAGGTATAAAAAGCAATTATCCAATGATTCTGGAGTGTAGAAGTATCCAGCCTGGATAAATCAGGTTTAAAAATTTTGATTACAATTCAAGTTTATTTGTGAATACCCAGTGTGTCTAAACAATCTTAGTTCAGTAAGCAGCGTGCAATCCAAACTAAAAGGTCACTATGAAAACACACCAGGCCTACCTGTCAGGTCAATATTTAGTCCTTGATTAGAAAATACTAAGTGTCACAAAGCCACATTTTTCAAATTCTGATTTAAAACCAATTCAGTTGGTTGAGGATTATACAAATACTTTTTAAATCTGTTTTTATTAAACTATAAAGCTTTTCAAATCACAAAGCTACATATACTATGTTACATGTGAAAAATACAAGTAATGATTGCATGATTACTTAGGTTGTGAAAATTTCAAAATATCAGTGGACTACAAACAAGTTTTAAACAGATACAAGCAATTTACATCCACTTATTTCCAACTACATGGTTTCCTCGATTTCCTATGTAGAAATGAATGTATCTCACAGTGCCTGCTCTTACAAGCTGGACTGTCTTCTACTGAAGAACTTCTTTGTTCTCCTTAAAAATCAGTGTATATGAATTCCTTCTACATTTCCACTTGCCTGAAAATGACAGTTGAGGGTCCGTGTTTCTTCATTTCTAACTCATTTCTGAATAAAAAGACTTATTTTTGCAGTTTGACTGACAGAACCTAAGCTCTTGTAGCAGGAACTCAAAACTTGGTTATGTAAGCAGAAAAGAGAAGTGCCAGAGCCACTGAGAAGAAGACATGCGGCATTGCTTACTTAAATCCCCAGCCTGTGCCCCCAAGGACAATAGCTGCTACCAGGATGGCACCAGCGATGGAGCCTATTATGAGATTGGTGGCACTAGGACCTGTGACAAAGGATCATGGGAAGAGAGTCATATGAACCAACCACTTTCGTTACCACAAGGGAAAGGCAGTTAAGCAGTTTCAGGAAGTAAATATCCTGTGTAAAAGATGGCTAAACACTTAAATTGCCTTTATTTACTTAGCTTAATTGCACTTTAGATGCTATGGTGAGCGTTGCTTGGATTTATATGCCTTTAAATCTAAAGTTTCTGCACCATTGACAATTAAGTTCCATTAAATTCACCTTTCACAGAATTTGAAGCAAATAGGCCCCACTTGCTGTCTTTACACATCCTTCTTCTCTTCCCCTTTCCAAGTATCATGTATCAAATAAGTAAAAGCAGATAGAGAACACCATCGCATTCAGATTAGCTCCATCCGACTGACAAATGGGGGCATGGAGGAAAGGAAACACATTCTGCTACAATGCCCTTCCAAAAAGCACCTAAAAGTGGACTGAATGCTAACTTTTTAATTCCCTACTTGGAGACAGTTAAAATTTAGCAGTCAGAAGGAAGTCATCAATACAGATCTGACTTTTGAAGCCTTGCTCTCAAAGATACACTTCTTCACGATCCTTACAGTGGTAAAGACCAAAATGGGGTTCCAAAGGCAAGATATAAGGAAGCATAAATCTCATTTGGGTAATTTTGGGGAAACAGTAAAAAGATTCCTTAGATTCAACTGAGAATAGCTTTAAAGTTCCCATTGTTACTAACAGAACTTTGAGGCTTAGAGATATAAAAAAGCAGAGAGCCAAAGGACAGTAAGAAAGAAAAGACAAGGTGGCATTTCTATCAATTGCTAAGGATAAGAGCTAATCCATATTCTAGTAACTCCTGTCCACTCACTCACTCCTCTCCTTAAGCTTAGCATTTTAAAATCTAAGCAAGGTTAAACCCAGTATAATAATTACTTTACATATCCCATCCTTCAGGATGCTAATATGCAGGTACAGTGTCCCCTAACAACAAAATACTTTCAGTCCTATCTATCCCTGCTCCAGGAATCACAAAGCCAATGTTGCTAGTTTCTCTAAAATCCTTGAGTTTTGTGTATACATTCATTTCTGTGTAAAAAATTCTCTTTTCTGCTCACATCAGTGCCCTCAACTGTGTACATAAATGGATATCACTTTTGGCAGCACACAAATTGCATGCATAACGTGTTTTTATTCGGAGACCATCCAGGGCTTGATGGGCAGGTAGAGGACATCTGCAATACAGTCTCGGGGTGCAGGTCTCTTCAGGCTCCTGGGCTTGTGACATGCTCTTAAGACTAACCACTGACTGTCTAGAGAACGAATCTCAGTTGCCTTTAGAGATACACTAATAATAATAATAATGAGAGCCATAAAAATAGTTTAGCTACCGTATTGTGCACTTACTACGTGCTGGACACAGTACTGAACACTTGACATACAGTATCTCATTTGATCTTTACAAAAATCATATGAGGTGGGAACTATGACTATCCTTGTTTAACGGATGAGGAAACAGGCTTCTAGAAGCTTGTGAGTGACAGCGGCAAGATGTGAACACAGATTTGTCTGACTAAAACATATCCTATAAGTCAAGGGTCAGCAAACTAGAGCCCACAGACCAAATCTAGCCCCACTGTCTGTTCTTGCAAAAAAGTTTTATCGGAACACAGCCATGCGCATTCATTTACATATTGTTTATGGCTGCTTTCATGCTAAGACAGCATTGTTGAGAAGTTGTGATAGACAACCCCGTAGGCTGAAAGCTAAAACTATTTACCATCTTGCCCTTTACAGAAAGTTTGCTAACTTCTGTATTAGAGAAACTTTATTCCATTTACATGTATTTCCTCCCCACATTTCAACAGAGAATCAAATTTCAAAACAAATATTCAAAAAATATATAACCATGTACATACTCTATGCTTTGGATATGATTTGTACTTCATCAGCTTCAGAAAACATAGGCTAGGATTAGAATCAATACATAACTCATGAAAAATGATTCCTGACTTATAAACTAAGGAGTAGAAATTAAAAAAAAAAAACTGCCCATGGAATTCTTAGTGACTGAATGAACATTACTCTATCAGTTAAACTAAGAAATGTGAAGACAATCTATATTGTACTACATTATTTTTTAAAAAACTATATTTCTTGAGCAATTATGCTAAAACTTGGAATTTGATGGGAAAAAAAATCAGTAAGCTAAGACAACTAGTGCTCATAAACCAGGAATAATAACAAATCTATCTTTAGAAAAAATACATATACACTTACACAGACTTACCTGTCACAATTAGAAATAGTCACAAACGAACAAAACCGGAAATGATTGATGAAAACAAATGCTGGTAACAAGACTATGTTTTACAAGAATGGCATCTTTGATTTTACCTATCTCTAAGACTTAAATGAAGGATTATTAAAATTCATCCTTTCAATTAGTACATTTATGGACACCAAAGTTACAGCCAATGTATAATGTTAAAAAATGCATTTGGGATGATTTTCAGAAAACTACCATTTGTCAAGGAGGAATCTCACATAAATGCATGCATGGAGCTGGCCCTGAAAAAGGAATGTTTCTTCTGTATATAATCCAGTCAACAGATCCAAGGGGAAATTTTACAGGACAAAGTTTTTGTCTCTAAATATTTTTATCCCTGTTATGGTCTTTGTTTTCTAATACAAAAGGAGAAACAAAATCTCTTTTCTAGTATTTCTAGCTTCCCCTGTGCTAACCAGCTTCATAGTCCATAGAGATGAGATGTGAGTTGGAAGATCTAAGTCTGGTCAAAGTCCTTGAATCCAGGAGAAAGAAGACTCATGTCATCTTCAACACAAGGTGTGAACTATGAACCTGCTTCCCTCTTAATGCTATTTTGGTCCCCGGGTCTCCCAATTCCAGTATGTAAGAGGAGCACCCATTTGTTCTAACCAATGGGACTATAGAAAAACATATCTGATATTCACAATAAGCCCATGATTTGGAATGGGTGAGTCAAAGATATCTAGTGATTCCTGAAGATACTAGTAATTCATTCCTGGGCCACTTTGAAGTGTTACCACCACCACAGTAGACAGAAAAGACTGTGTAAAGGGTTATGTCTGCCATTCTTAAATATTCTTTTTCTAATTAGAGAGAGAAGAAAAAAATCACGATAATATTTTAATCTACAGATTAGCAATCTCAGGAAGCAGTGTGCCCTGGAGAACTAACAGCTATTCTGAGGATGTGGATCAAGTACAGAGTACCCTAAATCAAAGCATCAGGAGAACTGTCTTTCTGTGACAGCTTAATGGGCAAGTGGCACACAATATATTTATTTACACCCTGGCTACTTTTAAGACCAACCCACCAGGTGATTTGCAGCTGTTCAGTTATGGTTATACAGGTTTGGATTAAATATTTTTTCATTCTTAATGCTCCTTGCTTCCAAATATTTATGTGGACTTCAATTTTGAATTATTAACCTATTTTATAGGAAAAATAGGAAGGCAGTATGCTAAATATCTTTTGTTAAAAAAATTAAGCTGCAGCCTCCTATATCATTCTAAATAAATGAAGAAAACATTAGTAGCTATCATTTTTATTACCTTTAAAAGGTGCTATAACTGTTGATAATTCCTAGTTATATATGTAAATTTATTTGACTGGCACAGATTAACTTTATTACAAGAATCCTAAGAAAACACACATATAAAAGCATTTTTGCCAATAAATGGTTTTAAAAAAAGTCTGTATTTTAAAATTACTTTTACAAAGTGGAGGAGCAATGGAAGTGTTGGGACTATTGCCTTAATTGTGAAGGTATCAGAAGCACGCCCAGTGTTATGTTATGCCCCACATTGGTCCAGACAGGAGAAGGTTCTTCATGACACAAGAAAACCACAGGACACAAGCAACATCCAAGTCACACCACAAGGTGCACTACCACAGGAAACACGGTCAACAGGACGAGACATGGAGTCAGGTACAGGCATCGCCTCACACACCAGGCACCACACAGAAACACTCTGAAACTGGCAAGGATGCTTACTCTATTCCCCACCCTGTGCCTCCAAAAATCACCCCCAGGGCCAGAATGGTGCCAGCCACGGCCCCTATTAGCCTGCTTGTGGCCATATTCACTGTGTGGAGGGAAAACGGAGATTTTTTAACAAAGGAAATTACACACTAATTTCACTAACATACAAAATAATCTATTCAGGACATGCTTTGGAAGTTGGCTAAATATTGAATTTTTTTGCTATAAGATGTGAAATTAAGATCTACATACACATTGAAAATATTTGAGGATAACTGTGAATTTACCTTCAAACTCTGCACACCCTACTTTTAAAAAACATAATTATCTTATACATAAACACATAAATAATTCAATTTGTTATAGTTCCTACCAGATGTGAGGTAAAATTAAAAAGTAATTTAAATTGCATAACAGCAAATCTGTATTTTAATTACAAAAGTAATGAACCATTAGTAATTGTTTATAAAATTCTCAAACTGTAAAATATGCCTAAGAAGCTATATCTTTTCAAAATTCAGAATATATCATTCAGTTTTGTGAAGATCCTTAGAAATTCAAGACAGAATAGCTTTAAAAGTAAATACATGTTTACCTGGGAAGTTATTGAAAAGTATATTTCAAATAAGTCTTCAATGTTTGGATTTCTGTCATAGTATTTAGACATTTTGCTTTTTGTTTATTAATAGTCTCAAGTGGATAAACTATGCAGTGATAGAAAGTTAGGGTCTTTGGGAAACCGTATTAATTGCTTCAGACCACCAAGTGGTAGATGACTACCAGAGTGAGAATCTGAATAACTTTATGTCACTGCTTTTCCTATTTTCCTATCCTGGAAAATGGGCCTGGAACGAGTGGAGGTCCCCAAGGTTCCCTCTACAAAGGCAAAATGAAGTTTGGTGTTAAAGTAGGAAGACACATTGTTTGCAGTTGTATGTCTGTGCCTGTGTGTACACAAGTGTGTAGACATACATACACTTTATTTCATATTTCTGTAGGAATCAAAAGGACTGGCTTCAAATCACCTTTCCCATGAAAACAGAGATTAGCTTCAACAAGGCTGCCCTCAACATGTATTGTGTGCTCTGAGACAGTGAAACAAAACAAAGATCCACGACTCAAAGCCACCATTTTTTAAGGCTTACAATCAGGCTCACTGACATTTTTAACTAAATATTCTCCCAGAGGAAGAGAGAGAATCTTGGACTTCTAACCCTGTTAAGCAACTGTATACTGCTTCACCTTATCACAAGATAATAATGTGAGGGAGAAATTTTAGTTTTATCATTGACTAAGCACAACCTGGTTTCTTAAAAAACAAACAAACAAAAAGATGAAGACACAACAGAGAACAGAAAAGTCCTCTGAGAGTGTTGAAGGCTAAGGGAAGAAGACCAACACATAAGGTGGCAGCAATGTTTCTCCACTATGACAATACATTAGAACTCAAAACCACCTGAACTACACCGATTTTCAAGTTATGGAGGCAAATACTGGGATTGAAAGGTATTCAAAATATGAAGCCTCATTTTTAAAAAGACCTTAGAAAACCCTTGCTTTCAGAATACTAAATTAACTGATATACATTATTTTATAACTTTTTCTTTTTTTTTTTTTTTGAGATGGAGTCTCGCTCTGTCGCCCAGGCTGGAGTGCAGTGGCACGATCTCAGCTCACTGCAACCTCTGCCTCCCAGGTTCAAGCAATTCTTCTGCCTCAGCCTCCCAAGTAGCTGGGACTACAGGTGCGCACCACCACGCCCGGCTAAGTTTTGTATTTTTAGTTAGAGACAGGGTTTCACCATATTGGCCAGGCTGGTCTCGAATTCCTGACCTCGTGGTCTGCCCGCCTTGGCCTCCCAAAGTGCTGGGATTACAGGCGTGAGGCCGCCGTGCCTGGCCACAGCTTTTTTTTTTTTTTTTTTGCTTAAGTTTCAGGCATTGGTTCTCAGAGCTGCAATACATGACAGTCCTATGACTTCTGCAATTTTTATATAAGCCACATATGCTAAATAATAGAAAAAAACCCTGTCCCATAAATTATGATACTAAATGAGTGTTAATTTTTTAGAAATTGTAAGAACTATATGAAAGATACATAAAGATAATTTAAAAAGACTTTTGTCTTTGCTATGGATGAAATTTCTCACTGCAGAAACAAGACAAAATCATGTAGGTTTTAGAAATACAACTGGAGGACAAGACATTTCTACAGAGGCTTCAAGTGGGTATTCAAGATGAACAGATATAGTCTGTAATCTCCAATGAGAAAGAATAATTATCTCTACATTATTAGCTGGTAAGTACTCTTAACGCTAAAGCAAGTTAAAGGTGGGAAAAAAAGCTTTTTCAAAAGCATCCCTACCCTCCCTGTTCTCTCTCCCTCCCATTACTTTGAGTGACACAGTATCCTGCAAATACATGTAAAGTGCCATTTGATTCTTTGTCATTGTACTGAACATGGTTGTCTCTTAAAGATATGAAGATTTTCTTTTTGTCGATCCTGCTTTGCCTTTGTTCTCTTCCTTTAGAGAGTGCTGAACTTTGTTTTGGCAAGTAGGAACTTGTGCATCACCTCGACATAAATTAACTGAGTAGCTCACAGGTGGGTGGATTTTTACAGGGGACATATTTGAAAATGAAGGTTGCAGCTGCTTTTCATAGCTACAAAGAATCTATCATCTCATTGAAAAAAATTCTACTTCTATACTAATTTATCTATTCTGTAATTTATTCATTAATTCATTCATTACCTACTAAATACCTTTTTTTTGTTGTTCAAGGAACTATGCTGGGCACACGATGATATATCTTATTTTCCTTCTCATCCTACCAAACCTGGAGATGGAACTCTTAAAACTCCTAGCTGACAACACAATCCTTGTATTAGGAACTTCACTTTGCTCCTTAACTCTTTGATACACTTATTTTTCAGTATAATGTGTTTGTGGAATCTGTTTATTACCTAGCAGAATGTTTTCACTTTTGTTTACTTGCTTATTTCCATTACTTGTTGGTTTATTATTATTTTCAGTCTTGGTCCCTGCTATCTAGGTTTACTTGTGCTAAAAGACAGAATTTTTGGTAAGTATAAAATATCAAAAACTATAAATTTTCTCCTTTTCTTAAGATTTTCTATTTTATATGTAGAATTCCTTTATAGACATGTCATACTTCAGACATTTTGAAAATGTGCTGTTTTGAAACTGAGTGGGTTTTTTTTCCTTATTTTTAGAGAGTTTCTCAAATAAGAAGGTGCATTATTTCCACCATGTGATTCCAAAGGGGGTTATAATCCTGTATCTTTTGATACTTCACAGGCAGGAGGCATCAAAGTCATCATTTGTATTCCATGGACCAAAGTGCTTTCTTCAGGGATTTATTATTCCACTACAATTCAAGACAAGAAAAGTAAATACTAAATAAACTCTTTATATACTAGTGTATAATATTGGTATGCAGCTCCATATTTCAATGCATTATACATACAATCAGATCTCCTTACTCTTTTCCATAAAAGAAAAAAACAAGTTCATTTTTAGATACATGGACAAATGTCTAAAAGGATGCAAAATAAATGATTTCATGTAAGAATATATTTCAGTTTATGCTGTCAATGAAAATAGAGTTTTTCTGAACTGAAACAAAATAAATTCGCAGTTATTAAAAAATTTTTAAACTTGATATATCCTTGGGTTATTGATAATGCCATTGTTATTTGAGAAAAATATCCAGGTAGCACATAATTATACATGAGCATAATCATATATGATAAGGACAACTTCTCATATCTAATCATCTAAACTATAAAATCAAAGATTTGTGCACTGACAAAGACAGTCACCAAAAGGATATGTCGCAAATGGTAAATGTAAACACTAAATACTCCTCAAGGTTAATACCTCAGAAAATAAGACTTCAAAACTATTGTTTTAAAAATACTAAATGCTAATAATATAATACCTTCATTTCTTATCTAATTCCATAAAAAGCACCATTGAAAAGTAATGGATCAGCTAATAAGCTTGATTACTACCTGGTTATTGCTTCACTTTCTACTTACTATTGTGCTATGAGAAATAGCAGAATAACTTAATATTCAGCTTTTTTTTTTTTTTTTTTCCGAGAAGGGTCTTACTCTCTTGCTCAGGCTGGAGTACAGTGGTGTGATCTTGGCTCACTGTAACCTCTGCCTCATGGGATTAGGTGATCCTCCCACTTCAGCCTCCCAAGTAGCTGGGACTACGGGCACATGCCACCACAACTGGCTAATTTTTTTATTTTTTTGTATAGACAGGGTTTTTCCATGTTGCTCAGGCTGGTCCGGAACTCCTGGGCTCAAGCAATTCACCCACCCCAGCTTCCTAAACTGTTGGGATCACAGGCGTGAGCCACTGTGCCTAGCCTCACTATTCGACTTCAAAACAGGAGTATGGAATAACAGAAAAAAGCATTTGGCTCAAGATAAGGTGATTATGTTATATTATTGGCTCTGCCACTCACTCTTTGTTAACCCTGAAAACTAACTTAGTTTCTTCATTTGTAAAACAAGGGGTCTAGACTGAATTCTTTCTAAGGTCCCTTTTATTTCTGATTTGATGAGTGTGGTTGTGATGAAAAGGCCTGACCAAAGCTTCCCAGGAATAATAGCTGCCCGTACATATCACTGAAAACATTAGCTATGTCCCAGTTTCTCTTCCTTCTTACGATGGTGATGTAAACTATCAAATGAGAAAAGTTCCACTGTATTTTATAGTAAGCACCTTGTGAATGTGTCTACATACAGACAATAATTGGGGTACTTGATGTGGGTCTCCCTGTAACAGGAGAGAATTCTAGGTCTTTTAAACAGAGTTAAAATACATTCTGTCCTTGTAGAACAAAGCAAAATAATTTTCTATAATGATTTCAGTGGAAACAAGTTGAGAGGACTAGGCTTAAAAAATACAAAAAATTAAAACTAAAATTAAGAAAGGGTTTTTGCATGTGAAATGAACAACAACGTAGAAAAAATAAATAAAGTAAGGTGACAGAAATCTTTTTAAAAAAATCCTTGCTCACATGGTTTGGCTTTGAGATCTTATTTCTTGTCTTTCAATAGTTTGGTTTGAGAAGTTGGTGTGAATAATCTAGCATGCCTTAAATTATGGGTCCATAGTGGACAACTGTAGCAAGTACAGGGTGACTACAGTGGCAATGTTTTCAGGTATGCTTTCAGTCCCCACACAGGAGAGGTTGAATTTCCTATTCTTCCAGGAACTTACAGTTAAAATAAAAATAATACCCAAAACACATCAGTTCATTTCTGACATTCTCAAATCAGTGAAGACGGAGTCATAGAATTTGCCTTCATTTTTACTAATTTGGTCTTGATCCAAAGGGCAGTTGGGTACAATTTATCTTTTATGCCCATGTTCATGACTTTTAAAAAGGCCATATTTTCATTATGTTTCTTGAATTTTTTTCTCTATATAATGGAAGCACATTGAAATTAAATAAAACTAAGTATTTTTAATACTCTTGCTGCACCTATACAGAAAACTTTCATCTATGGATATGATTGGCCACTGTGGGTGGTGCGCATTATAAATGGCAAGCATTTGGGGAGGGCCCAAACACTGTGCTCAATCAGGCAGGTGCCAACCAAACCAGCTGGATCATGAGAAAAAAGACACAACATGCAGTTTTTTGTTTTTGTTTTTTCCTGAGACAGTGTCTCACTCTGTCGCCCAGGTTGGAGTGCAGTGTCGCGATCTTGGCTCACTGCAAGCTCCGCCTCCCAGGTTCACGCCATTCTCCTGCCTCAGCCTCCCGAGTAGCTGGGACTACAGGCACCCGCCACCACGCCTGACTAATTTTTGGTATTTTTAGTAGAGACGAGGCTTCACTGTGTTAGCCAGGATGGTCTTGATCTCCTGACCTCATGATCCACCCGCCTTGGCCTCCCAAAGTGCTGGGATTACAGGCGTGAGCCACCACGCCCAGCCACAACATGCACTTTTTGAGAAAAATCTTAGTGTCTCACACACTGCTGAGCCTACAGTCAATAAAACACTGATTGTTTTAATAACTTGAGTCCATTACCTATTACTCTTTGGCAAGGCAACAAAACAAATGAATATGGATAAACTGAAAAGTGGCACTAGCATGCACCATCTCATTTCCTTTACATATTTCAAAAGAGAAGAGTGTAATATTTATGGAGTGTCTGTGTGCCAAGCATACGTTATCTTTTAAATAGTAGACAGTCAATAAATATTTGCTAACTGAATAAAAAGAAAAGCACATAATTTCTCACTTGGAATCTTCTTTTAACCTGACAATCAAAAACAAAACAATAAACTCTACAATAAAGTTTTAAAATTTTTTTGTTTCTGTTTTACCAGTATATTAATAGATTTTTTTAATAGAGGTTAAAAAGATATAGATAGCTATTACGGATAAAAGCTGTTATTTACTTGTACTAAAATTGCTTGATTTTTCTGGAAATGTAAATATTTATAAAAATAAGTAGGTCATTTATTTCATTTAATGACTTATTTTCAATTTAATCAAAATGATTAGAGATTCATAAGGTTTTTAATAATTTTAGAACCAATAGATACCTTTACAATGACTCCATTGTCTTCATTAAAAATGAAAAAAGAAAAATGCAACAGGAAAGAAGCATACCAGAATGCTTAACTCTCTTTTTTTTTTTTTTCTTAAGATGGAATCTCACTCTGTTACCCAGGCTGGAGTACAGTGGCACGATCTCGGCTTACTGCAACCTCCACCTCCTGGGTTCAAGCGATTCTCCTACCTCAGCCTCCCCAGTATCTGGGACTACAGGCATGCACCACCACGCCTGGCTAATTTTTGTATTTTTAGGAGAGATGGGGTTTCACCATGTTGGCCAGGCTGGTCTCAAACTCCTGACCCCAGGTGATCCGCCTCCCTGGGCCTCCCAAAGTGCTGGGATAACAGGTGTAAGCCACCGTGCCCAGCCTCTTTTTTGGGGGATGAGTAGGTGGCTCAGTGTCTCACTCTATCACCCAGGCTGGAGTACAGTGGCAAGATCTTGGCTCACTGCAACCTCTGTCTCCTGGGTTCAAGCAATTCTCGTGCCTCAGCCTCCCAAGTAGCTGGGATTACAGGCACGTGCCATCATGTCTGGCTAATTTTTGTATTTTTAGTAGAGATGGGGTTTCACCATGTTGGCCAGGCTGGTCTTGAACTCCTGACCTCAGGTGATCCACCTGCCCTTGGCCTCCCAAAGTCCTGGGATTACAGGCGCGAACCACTGCGCCAGGCCCAATAAGGCTTATCTTGAGCACCTCTGAGTTTTAATATTTTCTGTATTTTCAAATTTTTCTACAATAAGTATGTATTACTTGAAGGATCAAAAAAGTTATTTTTTTTAAAGATAGTGTGGGATACTACCACATTAAACGGAGACAGCAAAGCAAAACAAAACAAAAGGCAGCTGTGAGTACTCTTTCTCTAGAATGTGACTTTCTTTACTTAATGCCTCCAAAGATTTTTAGGCATGGGTGGGTGAAGGAACAAGGAATAGATATTATAGAACCAGACAATTAATAATCCCCTACTCTACTTAATGAAAAAAGGTAGAGTCTAAGTAAATTTAGCTCTGCTCATCCGTTGAGGCATCTTTATACATCACTTGAGGAAACAGCATCTAGATCTTAAAAAAAAAAAATCACAGACACACTGTGGAGAGAAAATTTGGAAAGAATGAACCTTGGCTTCTCTTGTTAGAGCTTAAATCTTCTCTAAATCTAACTTCAGAAGGTGGATCCAAGAATTTTTTGTTCTAGTTTTAAAGTAACAAAAGACTAAGTGTAAAAGTGGAATACGTTCCCTTTTAGAAATAGAAGAAGAAGAACAGAAATAGACTGTGAGGGTGTGATTATGATTCTTACAGAATTTTAATATCATGGGCATATTAAGCAAATGCATAAAATGTGTTTTAACACACCCACTATTACTGAACAATTCACACGCGCCTGAATCAGCCTAAATCTCTTCAGGAATTGAGGACTACAGAGCTTCATCTGCATCTGAAATCATCTTTTCCCATATAAACTATACTGAAGTTCAGAGAGTTTCAATAAACTTTCATCCAAAACTAAGCTGATCAAAACGGTACTAATCCTATATGCATTTTCCTACCTGTCAGAGAAAAGCATGGCAGTTACTTACAAAAAAAACTGTTAGCAGCACCATGATAAAGAAGCTGATGTACAACATCATCCCTGTATATAAAAACTGGTTCTAGTATTTCCTTGGTTTCTCAGGTACAATGTAACAGATGCTGTAGTAAGCCTGTTTGTGACTGATGGGTTTTCTAGATCTTTGAAAATTGTATGAGGGGTTGAGAATCGGGAGAATAATGAAAAAGGATTACCATACTCCTGATAACACAGACTACATTATAAGATGATGTAAGAGGCTGGGCGCGGTAGCTCACACCTGTAATCCCAGCCAAGGTGGGTGGATTACAAGGTCATGAGTTCAAGACCAGCCTGGCCAAGATGGTGAAACCCCATCTCCACTAAAAATACAAAAATTAGCCAGGCACAGTGGCAGGTGCCTATAATCCCAGCTACTCAGGAGGCTGAGGCAGGAGAATCTCTTGAACCCAGGCAGCAGAGGTTATGATAAGCCAAGATCACACCGCTGCACTCCAGCCTGGGTGACAGAGTCAGACTCTGTCTCAAAAAAAAAAAAAAAAAAAGATGATGTAAGAGGGGTGGGCACAGTGGTTCACACCTATAATCCCAGAACTTTGAGAGGCCAAGGCGGGAGGATCACTTGAGGCCAGGAGTACAAGACCAGCCTGGGCAACATAGTAACACCTTGTCTCTACAAAAAATAAAAAATTAGCTGGGCATGGTGGCAAGATTCTTGGGCCTTGGAGTTTGAGGCTACAGTGAGCCATGATTGTGCCACTATACTCTTACCTGGGTGACAGAGCAAGATCTTGTCTCAAAACAAAAAAAAAAAACAAAAAAAAAAACAAGATGATATAATGAATGGGAAGAGAACAAGAGTCTGAGATCAGGCACTTGGGACTTAGGTCCTGATCCTGGCCTTGCCTCTCACTACCTGGGTGACTACAGTAAGTTACCTGACCTCAGGGTCTGGGCCTTCTCATCTGCGAAAATAGAGAGTGGTCCTAGGTGGCCCCTGAGTCTCTTTCTAATCCCAAAATTCTAATTTCTCTCCTCTTAATGACTGATTAAAACAAAAGTCCAGATCTCTCACATTTTCTTTGAAGAATGAAAGTTCTGTGAAGAATTCCAACTCCTTCCTAGTCAAAAGAATGTTCAAAAAGAGCTTGTAAGGTGACAACTTCCTTCTGAAGAGATTCCAACATTGAAAAGTAACCAGAGCCTCATGTCAGCCAAAAAGATTTGATCTATTAGAAAAATGGCATAGCTTAGACGAACTGCAAAATAATTTGTGACTATGGAAAGAGAATAAGGTTTAAAGAGAAAAAGAATACTGTATTTAAAAAAATGTGTAAATTTACTTCTTCCCAATCTCAGTTCTAGACTAAGAAGTAATTCAAACACATTTTAAAAATATGATATACCAGAATCCTTAATTTGGCAGTAACATAAATTATATACTTTAAAGGCAAAAAGAGATATTCTTATGTGTCTCCTCTTAAGTCAATTAGAATGTTATATTGGTGCATTGGAACAGTGTCAATGAATTCAGTATTCCATGAATTGAAACCAAAATCACACAAACCCTTGGGTCCTTCATCCTTGGGAGGGTGAAGGTTCCTAACTGGATCCCGGATACTGCAATCTGTCCCTGCCCAGGTGAAATCACAAATGCAGGTGGCTTCATTACTACACACCTGTGAAGAAAAAGGAACAGATATGGCATTTTCACTGTATTTTGTAGAATAATGGTGATAAATGAAAAGAGACATGGGGGCAAGGAGGAAGCTTTAAAAGCTACTTGAAATTTCTTTTTAAAGTTTCCCATGGTTTTGATCACTAGACATGTAATAATGCATAGATCAAATTGTGTAACATTTTTTCCCATTAATTAAAGAAAAAGAGTAAAAGGAAGAAATTCTTCAATTATTTATCTTATTATTTATTATTATTCTTAAATTAAATTGAATTATTCATGTTATTCTTAAATTAAATTGAATCATGATATTACTTAAGTATACAAATGTCCGATAAGATACTTTTTTCTACTTTGTTCAGAAGTAGCTGTTTCTAGGAACACACTTTAAAAACATATACACTTAATTCAATAAATTAATAGACAGTGGGCTCAAAAGCACTGCTGGAGATAAAAGGCCAGGAGACATAAATCACCAATGCCTTGTATGACCTCACCGTTACCATGTCCAACACCAAACCCACTTGGTGGCACTTTGCCTACCCAACAAGCATTCCCCCCACACCACTAGTCCCTGGTAACCCTCTTTTCTCAGTCAGCCAAGCTGAGGACCCCAGAGTGATCTCTGTCTCCTCCCTGTTTCTCTGGGGACCCACCGGCATGCTGGAATGGAACTGTAATCTAGAGGAAATAAATAACAATCGGCCAACTAGAGACAGGAGTGTTTAAACCCTTATCTCCCTGAGAAATACATTCAGAGATGATAAAATCAAACAAGGAAGCTTTTTAATCTGAAATATTCTAATACCATGATTGTGATTAACAAGGCTGAATTTGGCCTTTTTTTGTTGTTGTTGTTGTTGTTGTTGAGATGCAGTCTCACTCTGTCGCCAGGCTGGAGTGCAGTGGCTCGATCTCGGCTCACTGCAACCTCCGCCTCCTGGGTTCAAGTGATTCTTCTGCCAAAGCCTCCTGAGTAGCTGGGACTACAGGTGCCCACCACCATGCCCAGCTATTTTTTGCATTTTTAGTAGAGATGGTGTTTCACCATGTTGGCTAAGAGAATGGCTGAAATGAAAGTCCAGCCACTGTGACCATGCCAGACCATGAAGGTTCCAGCTGTCACATTGATACCTACTTACCCCATGGCCCGAACAGACTTTACCCTTGGAATCGAGTGGACAGCTGCTCATATTTAGGGCTTGAATTTGTAGGCACTTCCGATCTAAACACATCATAGACGGGCCACATGGTGTTCCATCTTCTACATAGCCCACATCCGTATCATCATCTAAAACTACATGAGCACCACTAAAACAAGAAAGATATCCATATAACTATTCGCACCACACTTAGAACATCAACATGAATGAGGCTTGCTCTTCACGAAACTGAAGAGGCTGTCAGTGGATGTGGATTTCTCCTAGCATTTTCTTACTCCTCTTCTTCTTCTCCTTTCCCTACCTTTCCTTAATAAAAGAGCATGTAAAAGAAACTCTCTTTCATTATCATTATTACAATACACATCAACAAGAAAAATGTCATTTGCACAAAGTATATTCTAAATCTTCACTTGTTTTCAAGACCCAACATTAAGACTAAAGGAGAAGTATCTGTATGAGAACAAAAGAAGCAAATATATCATTAGCTCTCCAAGGCTTTCGGATGTAGCATGGTAGAAAAAAGCAGATGATGAACAAAAACAGCAAATAAAAAATATTTTGAAAAGTATTATTCTTACTTCAGAAGATCTGATTATCCATAATTGAAAAAAAATAAACACATCAGTTATTTTCTATTGATATTTACAGACACGCCTAGCTTAATGATGGGGATAACATTCTAAGAAATGTGTCATTAGTCAATTTTGTCTTTGTGCAAATGTCACAGAATGAGCTTACACAAACTTGGATGGTATAGCCTACTATACAGCTACACTGCTAGATGGTCTAGTCTATTGCTCCTGGGCTACACTTCTGTATAGCATGTTACTGTACTGCATACTGTGGGCAATTATAACACAATGGTAAGTACTTGCCTATCTAAACGTATCTAAACACAGAAAAGGGGCAGTATGACTTTTCTATGTTTAGATACGTTTAGATAGGCAAGTACTTACCATTGTGTAAACAATTTCAGTCAACGACAGACCACATATATGACAGTGGTTTCATAAGATTATTTCATGTGTTTTAGTGCCTACTTCTAAAATTTCAAAGTTAGGAATAATTTGAATTTGAATGATAATGCTATAGTCACTAATAGAATATCTTGCTGAATATTTAACAAATATGCTAGTTTAGTATATACAACAATATAATTTAACAAGGCTATTTTATCTAAAGGCATGAAAACACACATTCAAATAAAGCTTGTATACATCAAAGTAACTAGCTTTAGAGACTACAAATTTATTCCAGGAGGGATCTTACTAAGACCCTGTTAGAATTGTCTTCAGAGCCATTTAAAAGCCAGAAAAAAAAAGTAACCATTTGACCAAGACAGCATTAGCCAATTTAGTACACAATGAACTTACTAAAATTACTTTTGGATAATCCCAAATCTTATATTACCTCACTTAAGGTGAAGATATGGTACTCTAAGGATACTAAAAGTAAAAGTTTGCAGACGCTGAAGGCAATTCTGCAGGGAGAAGGCCAAAAGTGTTTTGAGCAACAACAATACCATTAAGTAAGAGAATAGTATTTTCGAATTATGACTACTTTGAAGGGAACAATACCTATTTGGAATATAATGTGACTCCCTGGCTAAACAAAAACAAGCCTCATATCTACATACCTTGTACTCACAGACAACTGGATATCAAATGTTTGCTTATAGGTATACATACTATTTTAATAAATATTTTCTATATGTGATTAGGTATTTGTTAAGCCATCTTCCAAACCAGACATATACTTCATAAACTATACCTTAAATTCTTTTTCTTTTCAGTCACAAAATAAATACACACACACTGTTCAAATAGTGGCATACTCTGATGCTTAAAACTTTAATAATGGGTTAGAATGAACACCATAATTCTACTCTTAAAATTATGATGACAAAGAAGGCCATATTACTACTAACTAGGATAATTTTGAGGAAATGTAAGCTGCAAGTCAATATACAACTTTGTTTTTTTTTAAATGACTGTCAATATGAAAGGTGATAATAAAATCTAAATTAACTTTCCTCTTGTAAAAGCTAGAAAAATCTCTGATTTCTGATTTTTTTGAAATTTCATTTTGTGAAATTTGTAATTCTCATGGCTTATTAGGTCTTCCAACATTTAATATTTTACCTGCAGTCAATCACCCGGCCTTGATGGTAGAAGGAAGTTGGAATGATCTCACCCTGAAGTTGACCAATACGTGGAGCTCGAGTAAGATTGGTACAGAGTAAGAATCCACAGAACACATCACTGAACATGTGTAAAGAAAACAAAGAGACCAGACAGGAGGAATCAAGCTCAAAAAATCAAAACGATTCGGTCCACATTGATTCAAATTTTTAAAATATTATCTTTCTTTCTAAACAAAAACATTTGATCATATGTCATTGGCAGGTGATAACCCCCTCCTTCTTTGCTAAGACGATCACAGTTTTGTTTGGAACAGCAAAGTGCCCAGCCCTGAAAGGTGGATCATGACTGGTACTCCCATTCTCGACGCCCACTTTCCTATCCATTCCCCCTTCTCGTCTTCCTAGAGTTAAAAGTGGCCCCTGGGCTGTGAAGACGTGAGGAAAAGCTGGCTAGGGAGTGGCTGGGAGGATTTTGTTTTCTGGATAAAAGGTTAGAGACTCACAGGGAGAAGACCTTTTGCTCCTATCCCTACTTCCTACCTTTGAATGTGTAGCTTTTGTATCCAATTTACAATCATGAGTTCACAAAGCATAAGGACAAAAAGTCAACATGCTAAGGGTTACAGGATGGAGGGGCAGAAATTATCTGGGTCTTTGGTGACCTTGTTAAATTCATGCACCATGAGGACCTCTACCTCCAGTCTATCTGTTAAGTAAACAATGACTCCTAAAAAATGGGCAAAGAATTGAAGTGGCACATCACAAAAAAAGGAAATCCATGTCCAACAAATGTACAAAAATGTGCTAAATTCCACTTGTAACCTGGGGAAATGCAAATTAAAACCATGCTAATATAGCAGGTCACACCCACCAGAACAGATAAAAGCAAAAAGTCTGATAATACCAAGTGTTGGTGAAATATGGTACAACAAAATTCTTATATACATAATACTGATGGTAGAATTTACTAGTTCAGTCATTTCAGAAAACAGTCTGACATTATTTGGTAACAATGATAAGATCCCCTACGACTTAGCAAATTTTCTACTTATGTACAGGCCTTACAGAAAGAGGTACAAATGTGCACTAGGTTACTATACAAGAATATTCATAGCAGCATGGTTCCTAACAGCCAAAAAATGAAAACAATCTAAATGTTCATCAACACAGAATGGAGAACTAAAGTATAGTATATTCATTCATTTGTGCATTTATAAAAGTGAAACAAATAAATAATAAAAATGAACAACAGACAGCTATACACACCACAGAAAACTCTTAAAATGCTGGACTTGAGAAGCAAAATACAAAATAACACATGAAGCATTAGGGATGAAAACTTAGGCAGTAAAACTCTAAAGAAAAGCAAGAAAGTGACTGCCACAAAAGTCAGGATGAAGGTATCTGCACTATTTCTGGGATGCTGCAATGTTTTATTTCTTGACCCATGTAGGAGTGACAATGGAGTTCACTTCATAATTATTTGGTAAAATGTATATTTATTTGTTATTTATTTTCATGTTTATACATTTCACAATTTAAAAAAAAAATAGAGATGAGGTCTCACTATGTTGTCCAGACGGGTCTTGAACTCCTGGACTCAAGCGATCCACTCGCCTCAGCCTCCCTAAGTGCTGGGATTACAGGCATGAGCCATCGTGTCTGGCCATATATTTCATGATTTTTTCAAGTTTCAAACACATTAATTTCCCTTAACTTATTGGGGATTGGATATTCTATTACCAGATACTCAAAAGCTATATTTTACAATAATCTAATCCAATGCCTCTCAAACTTTTTGAGGTCATGAGACAGAGAGATAATCAGATTCTCTAGGACATGGAGTGAATGAATAAAGCTAATTAAATTCAAGATGTCCAATCCCATGGATTTTGACTACTTTAGGCTCCCCTTGCTCCTATCCCCTGACACCTCAAGGACTGAGGATCAACACCTTGCAACATCTGTGCTTCACTCATGAGACATCAGATAAGAAGCTCTGTTCTCTATTATTTTGGTTTAATTTTTTAAAAATTATAGTCAAAGATTTGTTGCCTACTATGGCCTCATCCATCATCAAAGACTAAATGGAATTGCAAAGTTTTGTAAAATATAGCAGAGATCATTAACTGAGAATAAAGCTTCCCTTAAATTCTTGCTCTGCTTCAAAATTAGGAGAATTTTCATTGCTTTAGAAGGAAAAGGAAAGAGGTTTGGGCTATTACTTAATGATTCCATTGTTCCACAGTAATTCAATTAACCTTAATAACCTAATTAATGAGAATTCTAACTTTCCTCAACTAATCAAATAAATATCAAGCTGATGTGGTGGCTCACGCCCGTAATCCCAGCACTTTGAGAGGCTGAGGAGGGCGGATCACTTGAGGCCAGGAGTTCGAGACCAGCCTGGCCAACATGGTGAAACCCTCTCTCTACTAAAAATACAAAAAGTAGCTGGGCGTGGTGGCAGATGCCTGTAATCCCAGCTACTTAGGAGGCTGAGGCACGAGAATCATTTGAACCCAGGAGGTGGAGGTCGCAGTGAGCCGAGATCATGCCACTGTACTCCAGCCTGGGTGATAGAGCGAGACCCAGTCTCGAAACAAAAAAAGAAAGGAAGAAAGGAATATCAATGTGCTCTGAAAGCATCTCATTTCCTGAGTAAAGATGCCTTTAATATGTACTAACTAGATGCTTTTTGGAAGGGAAAAAAAATCTCTGGTGTAGATATTAGATATCTGATTAAATCAAATGTTACTACACTTGTGAAATGATAAAAAATACAGTAAGATTTCACTTTGGTTGCAAAAATATATACGGTCTATATAGTTTGCATTTAAACTACATGTATACTACTACATTCATAGGCCATATAGTCTAGTAAAAGTAGAAAATTAAAAGCTAGTATTAATTTGCAATGCTCTGGCAAAGTATCTCGTCAGAACAAAAATGAAGTAAAATGTGGCACCTGAGAAATTTTCTGAATTTTGCGGAAATGGCATGAATCTGTAGCATAGTAACAGTTTAATCTATAGCCATTTGCCTCTAGATATAATAATATCTATTAAAAATAAATACTTTAAATTTTGCAATGGTGAACACTTAGAAAAAAAAATCATTAGCATTTATTTTGTGCTCATTTTGCACTTGTATAAGAAGGGCTTCCAAGTCCAGTGATTATGCCCTTAGAGCTGACCACTCACTGTTTGCTGCACTGAATCCACCGGTCTCCATCCTTCCCGCAGTTTCCCTTCTCAGTGCCTTCTGTATTCAGCTTTTCATAGCAGAACTTGTCAGACCCTGCAGCCTCTTTTGGAGATAGGCAAGAGAAGAAAATTAATTTTCATTTTCTTTGTTATCCATAACCAGTAGTGTGCCAATAAGTGTTTAACACCCGATTCTCCAGAACAAGGAAAAAGAACATCCTGATTTGTACCATTTCCAAGTTTCCATGGTATAAATTCTCCATGGCTGATTTCACACTCAATGTGATGTCCATGGGCTTGCAAAATTCCCAAAAATTTAACAATTGGCTCTTGCAAGCTAATACAAAAAAGCTCCAAAACAACACTGTTTTTAGCCTGAGAAACAAATTTCTTTCCAATCCTTGTTGGTGAGTTTGAGGATGGAAGGTGTGAATGATTATCAGCAGGAATTGGTGAAGTGACTGACACACAGGAAACTAACATTCTTAATCTTGTTTTATATCAATATTAGGAGATAATTATAAAGTCGTAGCCTATTGAGATTTTATGTTGGCACCTGAGTTTTGATAGTTAAACCTTTCAAAATACAAATATGTCTATTATCTTTTCTCTGTCAAAACTAAAGCACTAAATGTAAATCAGTCAAATAAATGATATTTGCCAAACTCTAAAATCACTCATGCCAGAGCCCTGTTCTCATTCTGTGTGCTTTCTTTTCCTTTGGGGTGAACCCAGCCTTGGCTAGAAAGGCAGACTCATTTCTCATTCTTCCCCCCGTCTGGCCCTCATGAACTGCTATTATTGGAGAGGCACTGTAAATGTCAGGAAGAGGATATGCACATGAACTTTTACGGAATGTACTAAGAATCACAGCCATGTACCTGTCTGCATCTCAGGAAGTACATGCATCTCTTCACTTTGAAGTAAGACAGTAAATGATAAAATTTTAAAAATAAGTCTGGTATTTTCCTGGGGTAAAAACCAGAAAGCTAAGTTGTGTGTGTGTTAATGGAAAAAAAGGGGGTCAAATGTTAAAACCAAGGTACAAAATAAATCACACAAGTGGCTGGATAATCACACTGTACTCAACCCAATCTTTGCAAATGAATGCAACACCCCTTCTCTGAGAGCCACAGCCACTAAATGGCACTGCTCAGTTCTGACAAGTACCCAACTTAAGCAGTTGTTTTCTATAGTTTTTGTGACTAAGATTCACAGTTCTCTTTATTCTTATCCTTTCTAGATTTTTTTTAAAACATCACTCCAAGCTGTGCATCTCTTTCAGCAAGACTGGCAGAGAAGAACACTATTAAGAGAAAATGGTATGTGTAACTGCCAAGCAAGGAGATGCGACCTACTTGTTCCCCAGATGTACTGACACTGGTTGTCTCTGGTCTTGCACTCGCCATTGTAGCAGCGGCCCTGGGGACAGGAGCACACATGTGAGGCACACAGAGTCAATTTGTCTTTCCCAATGTTTTTACTACAATGTCTCCTTCTGGTTCACTTGGATAAAGTTTTTTCATTTCATACCCTAATATTTTTATAGTGACCAATAAGAATCACAAACATCTCAAGAATAACAGTTAAAAATTTAAAACTCTAAACAGAACTCACTGCACAGCTCTCTAAATGTAAACTAAACATCTACAAATTGAAATTTTACAGCAAACAAAAATTGGTACATTTCTGTGAGAGACACCAAAATGATTTTTAGCTTCTTTTGTGTATGGATGGTCAGAAGACATCAAATCTGCATTTGACATCATGATACTCACCTGTAGGTTATAATATGGCTTCAGGGAAAAAAAAACTCATGACAGATTGTCATATTTTCTTTCTCACACCAGGCAGGCTGAAATTACTGAAAGATGGTCACAACTCAATAAATGAGACTCCCAGTTCTTCAGCCATTACATTCTTTTTTTTTCTCTTAATCTGGACAATTTGTCACCAGAGGTAAATATATTTAATATTTGGCATAACATGAAGCAACTCTAAATTAGAATCCCACTATAATAATTTACTTGAGTAAAATTCCCTTCAAAGTTATATTAATATTTATCAAAAAAGGAAAAAAAACTTTCCAATGAATCCTTTTTAAATTACACTTAAAATTTATAGCCCAGCATACCTGATTTTGATTGCATGCATATCCGTCTTGCTTATGAAGATTTGGTGGGCACTGCAAAATATTATCTTTTTAGTTAATATTCAGCATGCTAGGTACCTTCAGATAATGTACATACTATATATAATGCAAGCATGGTGGATATATATAACTAGAAACATTGAGAAAAACACATGCAACTCCTTAAATAGGTTATTAATTCAAATTATTTATCCTATTATTGGTAAAATGAGTAAGTAAGGGCCACATAGTGCATGCATTTTATATGTTTCCTCTGTTTATGGTGAGATGGACCAGAATAACAAGTCACATTCACTTGCCTACAGAGTTAAAAGTAGAAGAGATTAAAATGGACAATGAAGGAAATGAATCAGCTTGGTACATAGGAAGGGACACATTCAAGAAACTAATTTACAAGAACTTGCTCAGCTCTCTGAAAATGTCAAATCTGCATTTGACATCATGACATTTTACCTATAGGCTACTTTAGTGAAACAGAAGAAATACTGTGCCTTTCAACGCAAAGTAAGTGCTATATCTCCATTATATTAATAGTTCTGACCTCTTCAAACTGCAGACATGTTA
Source organism: Pongo abelii (assembly GCF_028885655.2). NCBI lineage: Eukaryota > Metazoa > Chordata > Mammalia > Primates > Hominidae > Pongo > Pongo abelii. The sequence goes on along the minus strand of NC_071996.2, from coordinate 109,910,029 downwards.
CTAGAACAGTCTGTGATGTGATGGTTATTTCTTTTTATAGGTCTATTTATCAAATCATTTTTTAAAGAAATACTTCATTTCCCCCCAAAGTTACTCTCTGTACATTTTATTGACTACATTTAAGAGAATGTAAAAAGGTCAAGTCAAAGGCTCTGCTACAGTGTTTAAAACAAATACAAAAAGAAAAAAATATGCAGGCATGGCAAATAAATAAGAAACAGCAGTGTGCACTGAGGTCCTCCCTCAGTCTTCACCTTCTCAGTAAATGATGTTCCATCCTTCCAACTGTTCAAGCCAAAGGCCATAGTCATCTTCTATTCCCCTCCTCTCTCACTCTTCCTCCATCTAGTCTGTCCATAAATCCTGCTAGTTCTATCTTCAAAATATAATTCCAATCTGACCCCTTTTCTCCACCTCCACCGCTCACACCCTGTCCAAGCCACCACCACCTCTCACCCGGATTACTGTAATAGCCTCCCACCTGAGTCCCTTGCTTCTATCCTAATCACCTTAGAGTTTACATTGCTATCAGAGTAATCTCTTTAAAAAGGTAAATACCAAATCACATCGATCTTCTGTTTCCCAGCTTACTCAATGACCTTCCAAGCTCAACATGATCTGCTCCTATACTCTCTCATCCCGTCATCTCTGTGACATCATTTTCTGTTCACCCATGGCTGATGTGACATGCCAGTCATGCTGCCACCCACAGCCTTTGCCTTTGCTTTCCCGTTGTCGCTCCAGATTTCTGCATGGCTCATTCCCTCACCTTTGTTAGAGTTTTGCTCAAATATCATCACCCCAAAGAGGCCTTTATAGAACCTATGCTCTTCAAAGCTGCAGCCCCTCCAATGCTGGCACTCTCTGGGGCTGTGCCAATTTAGGATAAGGGCTTTAAGGGCTTTTTATTTATTTATTTATTTTTAGAGAAGTCTACAAGTTTTTTTTTTTTCTTCTCCAAAGCACTTATCACCAACTGACAATTCATAAGTTTTACTTACTTGTTTGTTCATTGTTGCCCCATCATAATGTGAGCTCCATGCAAGCAAGATTTTATGTTTTGTTCCTTACTGACGCCCTAGTACCTACAACAACACCAGGCATGTGGCAGGTGTGCAAGTACTGTGAGCTGACAGAGAAAATAAATGAATGACTCAATAACCAGATACGACTATGTTATTCTATGCTGCACATATTGAGCCATTTACCAAGTTCACCACAGAAAGATAACAGAACTAATTTAGCATTCCTAAGAAGCAGTAATTTCCCAACAAACATTCCAAGGCAAATGCTTTGGTTCTATACCTTTCTAAAGAATAACTGACTCTCATACAAGTTTCATTTGCCACAGCTTTTCAATCTGGTGAGTATTCAAAGGATCAGCACTAAAAAGCAGAAATACACAACTACACAAAAGCAGAAATCCCTGTGGTTTCTTTAATCCATCCAGAGCCACTCAAAATGCAATCATTTTCTCATTAATCAACTATCATTAATTATTCACTCACTCTAAAACTAATGCAACCAGTGATGGGGATCATGGCGGACAGGAGGCAGGACTAGATTGCAGCTCTGGACAGAGCAGCATGCGGAGGCCTGCACTGTGAATTTTAGCTCCAGATGGACTGCAAGAACAAACCAGCAATCCCAAGAGGACCTACAGACCCTCTGAAGGAAGCAGACTGCTCCTGCAGGACCCAGGAGACACCCAAATACTGTGAGTGCCCCAACTGTGGAAGTGGGAACGCACACCCCCGCTGGAGAAGCTGAAGGTCCGTTTGCAGGAAAAATTTCCGACTTTATCTGGAACTGAGTCAAGCTAGAGAGCCGAGCAAAATACAGGGGTAGAGGAAGCAGTAGAAAGGCCCTGAGAGTTCACTGGGTCCCCGAGCAGCCCACTCCTGCCTAGCACCATAGAGATCCATTGGGAGGGTGGCCAGAGGAGCAGGAGGTAAAACTCCACAGGGAGAAGGAATTCTCTAGCTGAAATTTGTAACAATTTGAACTGGGCAAGAAGCTTCCTGGTCATAACTTGGGGGAGGGCACCAATCGGGCGTGCAGACTTCACAGGCCAGGGAAGAACTAAAGCCCTTTTTTCTTGAAGCTGGGACCATCGGGTGGGGACAGGACTATGCATGTCTGAGCTCAGACTCTCCTTGGGCGGGTCTTGCTGTGGTTGCTGTGGGGGATGGGGGTGAGACTCCCAGGTCTCTACCTAGGAGGATTATGGCTGCCTCTGCTGAGTCATGCAGGTTGTCAGGAAAGTGGGGGAAAGCCAGGAGTCACAGGCCTCACCCAGCTCCCACACAAACTGAAGAGCTGATTATAGTGGAAGACAAAGGGGATATAATCTTGGGAGTTCTAGGGCCCTGCCCACTGCCGGTCCCTCTCCACACTACTACAGCTGATGCTTTCTGGAAAGCACGACCTTGTGGCAGGAGGCCAACCAGCACAAAAATAGATCATTACACCACCAAAGCTAAGGATTCTCATGGAGTCCATTACACCCTCTGCCACCTCCATCAGAACAGGCACTGGTATCCACAGCTGAGAGACTCGCAGACGGTTCACATCATAGAACTCTGTGCAGACAACCCCCAGTACCAGCCTGGAGCCGGGTAGACTCACTGGATGGCTAGACACAGAAGGGAGACAACAATCACTGTGGTTCAGCTCACAGAAAGCCATACCCATAGGAAAAGGGGGAGAGTACTATGTCAAGGGAACACCCGTGGGACAAAAGAATCTGAACAACAGCCTTCACCCCTAGACCTTCCCTCTGACAGAGCCTACCCAAATGAGAAGGAACCAAAAAAACCAACTCTGGTAATATGACAAAACAAGGCTCTTCAACACCCCCCAAAAATCACACTAGTTTACCAGCAAGGGATCCAAACCAAGAAGAAATCCCTGATTTACCTGAAAAAGAATTTCAGGAGGTTAGTTATTAAGCTAATCAGGGAGAGACCAGAGAAAGGCAAAGCCCAAAGCAAGGAAATCCAAAAAATGATTGAAGTGAAGGGAGAAATATTCATGGAAATAGTAGCTTAAAGAAAAAACAATCAAAAATTCAGGAAACTTTGGACACATTTTTAGAAATGTGAAATGCTCTGGAAAGTCTCAGCAATAAAAATGAACAAGTAGAAGAAAGAAATTAAGAGTTCGAAGACAAAGTCTTCAAATTAACCCCATCCAACAAAGAAAAAGAAAAAAGAATAAGAAAATATGAACAAAGCCTCCAAGAAGTCTGGGATTATGTTAAACAATCAAACCAAAGAATAATTGGTGTACCTGAGGAAGAGAATTCTTTTTTTTTTTTCTTTTTTTTTGAGACGGAGTCTCGCTCTTTCGCCCAGACGAGAGTGCAGTGGCGCTATCTCGGCTCATTGCAACCTCCGCCTCCCAGGTTCATGCCATTCTCCTGCCTCAGCCTCCCAAGTAGCTGGGACTACAGGCGCCCGTCACTACACCCGGCTAATTTGTTGTATTTTTAGTAGAGATGGGGTTTCACCGTGTTAGCCAGGATGGTGTCTATCTCTTGACCTCGTGATCTGCACGCCTCGGCCTCCCAAAGTGCTGGGATTACAGGCATGAGCCACCATGCCCGGCTGGAAGAAGAGAATTCTAAAAGCTTAGAAAACATATTCGAGGGAATAATTGAGGCAAACTTCCTTGGCCTTGTGAGAGACCTAGACATGCAAACACAAGAAACACAAAGAACACCTGAGAAACTCATCACAAAAAGATCACCTAGGCACACTGTCATCAGGTTATCCAGAGTTAAGACAAAGGAAAGAATCTTAAGAGCTGTGAGACAGAAGAACTAGGTAAACTATAAAGGAAAACCTATCATATTAACAGCAGATTTCTCAGCAGAAACTCTATAAGCTAAAAGAGATTGGGGACCTATCTTCAGCCTCCTCAAACAAAACAGTTATCAGCCAAGAATTTTGTATTCAGCAAAACTAAGCATCATATATGAAAGAAAGATACAATCGTTTTCAGACAAACAAATGCTGAGAGAATTTTCCACTACCAAACCACCACTACAAGAACTGCTAAAAGGAGCTCTAAATCTTGAAACAAATCCTGGAAACACATCAAAATAGAACCTCTTTAAAGAATAAATCACACAGGATCTATAAAACAAAAATACAAGTTAGAAAGCAAAAACAAAAAAACAAAACCAAAGCACACAGGCAACAAAGAGCATGATGAAAGCAATGGTACCTCACATTTCAACACTAACATTGAATGAAATGGCCTAAATGTTCCACTTAAAAGATACAGAAGCACAGAATGGATAAGAACTCACCAACCATCTGCTGCCTCCAGGAGACTCACCTGACACATAAACACTCACATAAACTTAAAGTAAAGGGGTGGAAAAGGCATTCCAAGCAAATGGACACCAAAAGCAAGCAGGAGTAGCTATTCTTATATCAGACAAAACAAACTTTAAAGCAACGGTGGTTAAAAGAGACAAAGAGGGACAGTATATAATGGTAAAAGGCCTTGTCCAACAGGAAAATATCACAATCCTAAACATATATGCACCTAACACTGGAGCTCCCACATTTATCAAACAATTACTAATAGACCTAAGAAATGTTGGCTGGGCATGGTGGCTCACGCCTGTAATCCCAGCACTTTGGAAGGCCAAGGCGGGCGGGTCACCTGAGGTCAGGAGTTCGAGACCAGCCTGACCAACATAGTGAAACTCTGTCTCTACTAAAAATACAAAAATTAGCCGGGCATGGTGGCACCTGCCTGTAATCCCAGCTACTTGGGAGGCTGAGGCAGGAGAATCACTTGAACCTGGGAGGCGGAAGTTGCAGTGAGCTGAGATCGCACCATTGCACTCCAGCCTGGGCAACAAGAGCGAAACTCCGTCTCAAAAAGAAAGGAAGAAAGGAAGGAAGGAAGGAAGGAAAAGAAAGGACATAGACAGCAACACAATAATAGTGGGGGACTTCAATACTCCACTGACAGCACTAGACAGGTCATGAAGACAGAAAGTCAACAAAGAAACAATAGATTTACACTAAACCTTGGAACAAATGGACTTAACAGATATATACAGAACATTTCATCCAACAACTGCAGAATACACATTCTATTCAACAGTGCATGGAACTTTCTCCAAGATAGACCATATGATAGGCCATAAAACAAGCCTCAATAAATTTAAGAAAACTGAAATTACATCAAGCACTCTCTCAGATCACAGTGGAATAAAACTGGAAATCGACTCCAAAAGGAACCTTCAAAACCATGCAAATACATGGAAATTAAATAACCTGCTGAATGAGCATTGGGTCAAAAACAAAACCAAGATGGAAATTAAAACATTCTTTGAACTGAATGACAATGATGCCACAACCTATCAAAACCTCTGGGATATAGCAAAGGCGGTGCTAACAGGAAAGTTCATAGCCCTAAATACCTACATCAAAAGGTCTGAAAGAGCACAGACAGCCAATCTAAGGTCATACCTCAAGGAACTAGACAAACAAGAACAAACCAAACCTAAACCCAGCAGAAGAAAGACAACAGCCAAGATCAGTGCAGAACTAAATGAAATTGAAACAACAACAACAACAACAACAAAATACATAAGACAAATGAAACAAAAAGCTGGTTCTTTGAAAAGATAAATAAAATTGATAGACCACTAGCAAGATTAACCAAGAAAAGAAGAGAGAAAATCCAAAAAAACCTCACTAAGAAATGAAACAGGAGATATTACAACTGACACCACTGAAATACAAAAGATCATTCGAGCTACTATGAACACCTTTACACATATACACTAGAAAACCTAGAAGGGATGGATAAATTCCTGGAAAAATAAAACCCTCCTAGCTTAAATCAGGAAGAACTGGATACCCTGAACAGACCAATAACAAGTAGTGAGATTGAAATGATAATTTAAAAATTACCAGCCAAAAAAGGTCTAGGACCAGACGGATTTACAGCAGAATTCTACCAGACATTCAAAGAAGAATTGGTACCAATCCTTTTGACACTATTCCACAAGATAGAGAAAGAAGGAATCCTCCCTAATTCATTCTATGAAGCCAGTATCAACCTAATACCAAAACCAGGAAAGGACATTACCAAAAAAGAAAACCACACACCGATATCCTTGATGAACACAGATGCTAAAATCCTTAGCAAAATGCTAGCTAACTGAATCCAACAACATATGAAAAAGATAATCCACCATGATCAAGTGGGTTTCATACCAGGGATGCAGGAATGGTTTAACATATGCAAGTCAATAAATGCAATACACCACATAAACAGAATTAAAAACAAAAATCACATGATCATCTCAATAGGTGCAGAAAAAGCATTTGACAAAATCCAGCATCCCTTTATGATTAAAACTCGCAGCAAAATCGGCATACAAGGGACATACCTCAATGTAATAAAAGCCATCTATGACAAACCCACAGCCAGCATAATACTGAATGGGGAAAAGTTGAAAGCATTCCCTCTGAGAACTGGAACAAGACAAGGATGCCCACTCTCACCACTCCTCTTCAACATAGTACTGAAAGTCCTAGTCAGAGCAATCAGACAAGAGAAAGAAAGAAAGGGCATCCAAGTCGGTAAAGAGGAAGTCAGACTGTCACTGTTTGCTGATGATATGATTGTTTACCTTGAAAACCCTAAGGACTCCTCTAGAAAGCTCCAAGAACTGAAAAAAGAATTCAGCAAAGTTTCCAGATACAAGATTAATGTAAACAAATCAGTAGCTCTTCTATACACCAACAGCAATCAAGCAGAGAATCAAATCAAGAACTCAACCCCTTTTACAATAGCTGCAAAAAAAAAAAAATACTTAGGAATATACCTAACAAAGGGTCAAAAAACCTCTATACTAAAACACTGCTGAAAGAAATCATGGATGACACAAACAAATGGAAACACATCCCATGCTCACAGATGGGTAGAATCAATATTTGAAGATGAGCATACTGCCAAAAGCAATCTACAAATTCAACACAATCCCCATCAGAATACCACCATCATTCTTCACAGAATTAGAAAAAACAATTCTAAAATTAATATGGAACCAAGAAAGAGCCCACATAGCCAAAGCAAGACTAAACAAAAAGAACAAATCTGGAGGCATTGCATTACCTGATTTCAAACTATACTGTAAGGCCATAGTCACCAAAACAGCGTAGCACTGGTATAAAAATAGGCATATAGACCAATGGCATCTAGAACCCAGAAATAAACCCAAATACTTACAGCCAACTGATCTTTGACAAAGAAAACAAAACATAAAGTGGGGAAAAGGACACTCTTTTCAATAAATGGTGCTGGGATAAATGGCTAGCCACATGTAGGAGAATGAAACTGGATCCTCATGTCTCACCTTATAGAAAAATCAACTCAAGATGGATTAAGGACTTAAACCTAAGACCTGAAACTATAAAAATTCTAGAAGAAAACACTGCAAAACCCTTCTACACATTGGCTTATAGGCAAGGATTTCATGACCAAGAACCCAAAAGGAAATGCAATAAAAACAAAGATAAATAGTTGGGACCTAATTAAACTAAAGAACTTTGCCATGGCAAAAGGAAAAGTCAGCAGAGTAAACAGACAACCCAAAGAATGGGAGAAAATCTTCACAATCTATGCATCTAACAAAGAAATAATATCCAGAATCTACAATGAACTCAAACAAATCAGTAAGAAAAAAAACAATCCCATCAAAAAGTGGGCTAAGGATAGACAATCCTCTAAAGAAGATATACAAATGGCCAACAAACATATGAAAAGATGCTCAACATCACTAATGATCAGGGAAATGCAAATCAAAACCACAATGCAATACCACCTTACTCCTGCAAGAATGGCCATAATAAAAAAATAAAAAAACAGTAGACATTGGCGTGGATGCAGTGAACAGGGAACACTTCTACACTGCTGTTGGGAACGTAAACTAGTACCTCCACTATGGAAAACAGTGTGGAGATTCCTTATAGAGCTAAAAATAGATCTACTATTTGATCCAGGAATCCCACTACTGGGTATCTACCCAGAGGAAAAGACGTCATTATTCAAAAAAGATACTTGCACACACATGTTTATAGGAGCACAATTCACAACTGCGAAATCATGGAACCACCCCAAATGACCAGCAACCAACCTAAATGCCCATCAATCAATGAGTGGATAAAGAAACTGTAGTGTGTGTGTATGTATATATACACATATATATATATGACGGAATACTACATAGTCATAAAAAGGAATGGATTTACAGCATTTGCAGTGACCTGGATGAGAGTGGAGACTATTATTCTAAGTGATGTCACTCAGGAATGGAAAACCAAGCATCATATGTTCTCACTGATATGTGGGAGCTAAGTAATGATGCAAAGACATAATAATGATACAATGGACTTTGGGGACTTGGGGGGAATTGGGGAGGGGGTGAGGGATAAAAGACTACAAATATGGCACAGTATATACTGCTCGGGTGATGGATGCACCAAAATCTCACAAATCACCACTAAAGAACCTACTCATGTAACCAAATACCACCTGTACCCCAATAACTTATGGAAAAATAAATAAATAGATTTGTAATGTTAAAAAATAAATAAAACTAACACAACCACAGTCAACAGCAATGCAAAAGCAATATTGCTATTAGAATAAGCACATCAGGATCTAAAATTAATTTATCAGATTTTACTTTTGTGATGTTTCAGTTAGAAAAAAACCTTGTAAAATTCTTCACTAATGAAAAAAAAATGCCCTTATTCTAAATTGTAATAGCCACATGTGAGATTTCTAATCTATTTGGTTTTAGTTTAGGCTAATAAAAGACAGTTGCTTATCATGGGAATGTTTAACGAGGGAAATTAGGGAACGTCCTATGTTCTCTGGGGACATTTAAAACAGGAGAACCATAAATCTGTGCACTTTATTCTGCTTATGAGCGGAGCATTGGATTCAGTCTCTAAATGTCATTCCAGAACCTTCCTTGTACATTATGCTATACAGGATGGTTCACTTGAGGCAGGCAGGCTTCAATAGTGCAACAGTATTTAGAAGTGTTTATTTTAAATTATGTTATACTACCCACTTAAGATGACATATTTCATAGCACTAACAAAAAACTTTTCTCCTATTTCTCCTGTCTTTTAAATATCTGTATTACATCCACCAGTATTGTTTGTCAAGGATTTCTCTTGATTACGTAAGTATTGTTTATTCTATTATAAATTGTAAGTTTAATAAGTAGCTCTGAGGCATCAGTAAATGTTAATATAAAAATTAAGAAAAACATATTATGAGGTAAAAGAGATAAAGTCATAATGTTGCCTGTAAATACTGATTCTCAGAGTTGTAGAGATTCCATTTTCTTAATTATTAGTAGTATTAATTAAATTCAAGGCTCATTATTTCTTAAGGAGAAAAAGAAGAATTTTGGGGGTTTTAACTCCCTCTACTTCTATTTTAGGTTCATCCTGATCATGCTAGAAAAATATTAGCAAAAATATTCTATTCTAATATGCTACTGAGAAATTAATTTAACAGTATAATTTTCAGCTTAGACACATGCTATAAAAAGAAAAAATGTTTTACTTAGACAATAGAATATTAGGTTAAACAAAGAGTTCTCATCATAAAAGTCTTATCTCTAGTAAATTCTATGGCACTTAAAGAGTTAAAGATTGAAATGAAAAAACTATACTTCTAAAAGGGCTGAATACACAGAACTAAAACCATATATGGTAAATATAAAAATAGTAGTATTCTACAAAGCTAAAAATATGACTCTGAAACAGTGTATCAGGATTGTCAATACACTTGTCATTAAACACAGAACCTTCAATTCTCATATTTTGTCATTATATTACAGAAAATTGCAAAAAAAACCTATTTATATATTGAAATGTAAGAAACAGATATGCATAAAAATCATGAAAACATGGCCTGAACATATTTCACTGTACCATTTATTTAAGAGGGTCCATTTGAATTGAGTTTCAAATAATATATATCAACACCTTTACAAAAATGTTAATTAGGAACCCTTCTTTCTCTCTCCTCATTTTTTCTTCTGGTTAAGGAACTCAGTGTAACCCCAGCTCCCCTACTCCTTACTCACTTCCATCATTGGGAGGTGGAGTGACTGACCAATGATAAGCTTGGGAAGAAGAACTAGGCATTCCGCCTCAGTTCTGCCATTCTTTTAGAAGCAAGCCTACCCACATAAACCATGCATTTTCCATTGCTCCCCCGTGCCATACATTGTCCTTCTGGACCCAATTTTGTCAGTAACCTGTTGCTACAGCCTGAACTGGGATCTTAAAGATAACTTTTAGCCCTCACATTAGGCTACAGCCTTCAACTTGGCCATTTTCAATAATAAAAGTGATATTTTGACTGCCAAGTGTACTCTATTGGGAGCCTCTTGGAAAGCACAAAGCCTAGCAACAGGTAACCCCCACTTTTAGGAGCTTGTCCTGAGGAGCTAACCCTGAACAAGAAACACTCTTTTAAAAATGCACAAAGATGTTCACTTCTATACTACTAATAATAAACTGCCAAAATCTAAATACCCACATTGGGTATAAATCAACTGATAAATCCACATGACACACTCTCACACAATCGTGAAAAGAATTACCTATAAAAACTGTGTAACAGTATGGGGAAATGCTTTTAAAATAATGTCAGAATTAAAATGAAGGTAGAATGAAATCTAAAATTCTTTCCATGGCCTGCATGTCCCTACCTGCCCTGATTCTTGGCTTCCTTTTTGAAATGTTTCTACTATTCTCCAGCTATCCTTGCTTTCATTCCATTTCATGGAGAAGTTAAGCTTCTGTACTATTTACTGATGAGTTCCTTCTTATTTGTGTCTCTGCTTCCATGCCATGTCCTCCAGGAAGAAATATTTGATCACCCTATCTATCACATCCTACCCTATACTCTTTCCACTTTGCCTTATTTTATGCTTTGTACTTACCAACGTCTGATATTTTTGTTTATTTACTTGCCTTTCTATACCCAGCAGAATGTAGGTTCCACAAGAGGAAGGCCATGTCCCAGCATTTAGAGCAGTGCTTAATACAGTAGGCCCTCAACAAATACTCATTTGAATGACAAATAAAGACATAATATGTATAAATTAAACACATAAAATAATAGGTAAGTTAAAAACATAAACATTATGTAAAGAAGGAATTTTAGAGGGCAGTATTAATTATGTGGCAATAATTTTAATGGGAAGAAGATCATGCCAGACCACACAGGCCACGAAGCCAGGGCTACATGTGTGTGGGACAGACACGGCAATGGAGAATTAAGAAAGGTGGACTTCTGCTCCCAATCCCACTTTAGCCAGAGTAGTGCTGCTTACTCCTTATTTTCTACATTGGGCATCCATCCAAATCTTGTCTAATAAATAGTTTCATGGCTTTAAAATGTTTGAAAACAGCACATTAGTGCTTCATCAATGTGAGCGTACTGTTTAAGATGTAAGGACCAGAAAAGAAAAATCAATTAGTTGGGTATAAACCATATAAAGAGAACTAATTATGAAGGAGAAATTAGGAAGAAAAAAAGATTTAGGCCCCTCCTCCCCCCCCCCAAAAAAAGGAAAACCACACCAAACTTTCCTAAAATAAAGGTACGGTAAAGAGCTAGAAATAACCAGAAAACTAAGCAAAATAAAACATAAAACAAAGCATATTCACATGTGCAATCTATACTGAAAGCTTTAAAATATGTACAGGTCGAGCCAGGTTGAGTGAGCTTCCCTAATCCAAAAATCCAAGATCAGAAATCCTCCAAAATCTGAAACTTTTTGAGCGTTGACATGATGACGAAGATGACGTTAACACTGCAGAAGTGCCTATGGACATATGGTGAAAGTGTGTGACGGGCTTCGTGAAGAACGAGAGCCAGTGTGCATTCATAACAAGAAATCATGCCAGTTTATATTAGGTTGGTGCAAAAGTTAATTATTGATTTTGCCATCAAAAGCAATGGCAAAAACTGCAATTACTTTTGCACCAACCTAATAAAATCAAAGAGAGACTTCTAAGCAAAAACTCTGTTAATGAGGCAGATGACTCTGGAGGAAACATTTTAAAAAGCCATCCAGCAGAATGCCCCCTTATCCATAGAGGACCCACTTCCTGGTCCCTCCACTGCTTCTGATGTTTCTTAAAAAAAAAAAAAAGTAAAATACATCCTACAGTAACCTTTTCAAAGCTTTAAAACACAGCATCATAAGTGGTGACTGAAAGCCTGCCATTTTCATTGTTGCTGTTTTTCAACAGCTGATATAGTTGTCTGGGTGATGTTACTGTGCTGCTTGGTGAACACATTATTTTTTCAATGTCTTAATGGTACGTCCAATTTTTTTTTTTCTGTTAAGTAATTAGGTGTCAATAAGTACAGGAAAATAATTGCCTATTGGTAGCATACAGATTCAGAGTCAGGAATGATGGTGATGCCAAACAACCACTGATTGTCCACACGGGTAGCTGAGATAGTGATATCTTTGCTTTCTGAGGGTTCAATGGTTCAATGTACACAAACTTTGTTTAATGCACAAAATTACTTAAAATATTACATAAAATTACCTTCAAGCGATGTGTATAAAGCGTATATGAAACATCCATGACTTTCATGTTCAGACTTGAGTCCCATCCCCAAGATATCTCATTATGAATATGCAAGTATTCCAAAATCCAAAAAATCTTAACTCTGAAACACTTCTGGCCCCAAGCATTGTGGTAAAGAATACTCAACCTGTACTTACAAGTAAAACGTATTACCGAAAACTCAGTGCGCCATACCTGGCCAGAGTCTCCAGTACAATATTCAGTAATATCACACTCGTTCACAGCATCCCGGCATTCATACCCTCGTGGCTGAAACTGCAAATCAAAATTCAATATTAAGAGTTAAGATTACTCAATATTTCAGAGTTATTATAACATTCTTAGACTCACCAACAATGCCTATACTCTCGCATAACTAACACCAAACTCTTTTTAAGAATTAGCAAGACAGAATATCCTATTGCAGAATAGAAACGAGGCCCAGATGCTACCCTCTATACTAAAGATGAATCATCAACCAAAGATTTAAATGTTCAGATTTCAAAACCCACTGTCTCAGAGTACTATTTTCAGAAAACAATGTGACAGAAATCACCTAAAGAAGAAATTCTGGTTGGGTTTAAGACAAAACAGCAAAACACTATAATATAAACACTTAAGATCTCTCTGAAGAATTCACATATATACCCAACCTTCATTGAATTACCTATTAGCATAGATATTAAACTTTCTTTTGCTAAACACAGACAATCAAATTTTAATAAATTCATATGAATTATCTTTAGTAATGCCAGGGAATGCCTTTTGTATACAAAGCATTTTATTTGAGGAGGGGGTGGGTAAAAGGTGAAGGAAAGAGCCCATTCCCCTCAAGCAATTTATAATCTGGTTGTACATGAAGCAAGGAGAAATAAGCTAGAAACTTCTAAATACCATAATGCATAATACTCCTAATATTGAAAAAAATCATAAAATTATGTAATTCTATGGTTATAAGGAATATTAGAGGTTATATATATGAGAAAAGGGAAGATTAAAATGACTTTTCAAAAATAACTGGTGATCTCTGTAGATGGAAGACTGTGTATGTCCACACACACACAAATCATGTATATACACATATGAGTGTGCATTCATATGTTACTTTCCTATCTCACTTTCTTGCCTTTACAGGGGATTTTAAAAGCCCAATGGGAAAATATGAGCACTAGCTTTTATGTTCAGGTCTAAAATAAATTACGATAAGTTTTGAAGAAAAATGTTATAAGTAGGTCATATTATTAAAAAGACCACAGAAATTGTCCCTCCTCTATTCAACAATTTAATTTGGATTTCATCTATGTTAGTAGGGCAACTCTTTTGGAAGCAGTTTAGGTATATTTTCCTAATGAGGCATTGGAGGATAAGACGGTTGGTAGCGAATAATAGTAGAGATAAATGTTGCGGCCCACAGAATTTGAGATTTATCAATTCTAGAAAACTGCCAGGCTAATATGTACACTGTATCCAAGAAATTTGTGACAAGCTATACAAATGCTTAGTGTACACACTGAGATATCTGGCTAATCTGTCAATTAAAAGAAAGATGAAACTGTCAGAAAACTCACAAGACATGAGGTACTGTTACAGCAGGGCCCGTCGCTGCAGTGAGCCCCGTTGGAGAGGGAACATTTCTTACAGCACAATCCATAGCATTCCTAGAGAAAACACTTCACGTGAGTAAGCAAAGAGCCTTACCTGCTGTTCATTCATATTCTCTCCACACGTGGCATGCATTTTCCAAATGAGAACATTTATACAACAGTAAGCAAATATTCTGGGAAAGAATTAATTACTTTAAACAAGGATAGATTCCTTCCTGCCATACTTCTCAGCAAAGTAAGATCTTCTGTAAAAGGACTTCAATAGCAAAAAGAAAGCTTAATTTTTTTTTCCTTTTTCTTTTTTTGAGACAGAGTCTTGCTCTTTTGCCCAGGCCGGACTGCAGTGGCACTATCTCGGCTCACTGCAACCTCCGCCTCCCGGGTTCACACCATTCTCCTGCCTCAGCCTCTCAAGTAGCTGGGACTACAGGCGCCCACCACCGTGCCCGGCTAATTTTTTGTATTTTTAGTAAAGACGGGGTTTCACCGTGTTAGCCAGGATGGTCTCTATCTCCTGACCCTGTGATCCGCCCGCCTCGGCCTCCCAAAGTGCTAGGATTACAGGCATGAGCCACCACGCCCAGCCGAGAAAGCTTAATTTTTTAGCAGGCAATTCTCTTCCAATTAGCTCCACTACATTCTAATACCCAATCTATTTTATAAAGATAAAAACAATAGGCAACATGGAAAGAATGTTTTATGATTTGGTAAAACTTATCTGAGATGAATATGAGCTATAAATTTTTAAGAGGTAGGGAATTTAATTAGAAGAATCCATTAGGTTTGCTCAGACAAGGCCATAAAGACATGACTAATTCTAACGGGTCTGAGCTGAATTAAGCACTAATCAGAGAGATGAGAAAGAAAGGCAGTAAGACCACAATCAATGTGCTGGCCTCTCACGAATGCTATACCTGTTTGCACCAAGTAAGATCTGTGCTGTAAGTATAGAAGGTTTCTTATACCTACCACATGAAAACCACAATCACACTCCTCCCCAGCTTCCACATATCCATTTCCACATTCCGTGGGCTCAAATAGCTAAAGAGATTAGGGAGAGAAGGGAAAAATGTTTCAATTTATCACAGAAAATCAGCACATCAACCGGGCCACATACAATGGCCGTATAATCAGCTATCATGTGATATTCTTCTATGATCTGTTGTTGCGGCATCTTATAAATGATGACTGTATGGGAAATACTGTTCACTTATTAATAGCACTTAAAAATATATCTGAAATGGGGCAATATCTCTTGGGGGATTCTCTGGCCGTGGGCTCCACAGGTGAACTCTAGCATTAGAGTTACTTTTTATGGAGATAAGCTGTCAAGAGGAATAGATCACTTTTCATATTTGCTAATGGAGCTAAAATGCATTGCTAATAACACTCACAGATATCTAATTTGCTAACTTGTCTCAAGACAGCTGAGAAGCCATAAAAACTGTCAAAAAGATAAATATGCTTCAGTCATAGCCAAATGTGATATGTACAATCAAGTAAATGCAAGTAAACTTGGGGGAAAAAATGTTGCTAGAAATCCAAGCCCATCATTCTCACTGAAAAGAAATCTCAAGTGTCTGAAAGCATAAGACACATGTATGGATATATAGAAATCTCTCAGTCATTCCTAGGGCTATAGAAGAGTACAATTTCTTGAATCATCTAGTCTACTGGTGCCATGAACTTGCTTGCCAGATAAACTATATTATAGAGCAACTGTAAAGGTAGTTGACTGTTAATGAGAAACATGCCTACTTCCCATTCCAGGGGCACTGGGGAAGGGGGCAGGATTTCTCTGGGCATAATCACTACACCTTAAACGAAGGCTGGAGCAGCACACTCCAACCCAAATGCTCTGAGCCCTGAATATGAGAGAGAGAAACTGACTCCATCCCCAGCAGCTGAACATACCTCAAGGAAGCGTTGCCTTCCACTAAATTCACCTGAGAAACAACTGATCCTCCTTCCACTTCCAGGAAGGCAAAACTATTACGAAAAGCAAAGGTTTCCAGGCTACTTGGGTGGGACTCCCCCTGTGGAAAAGTCCTATGAGTAAAATCAACATTGCACCTCTCTGTGTTATTTTGATCAGGAGGCAGGAGAAACTGGAAAAGGGAAGGGCTGACTAGAACATGGCCTGTACTTTATACCAGGCTCCCACTTCTTTCCTTCTTAGGACTCTGCCTCCATCCTGAGATGGGTCACTATCTCCAACCGTGTGGAAAACATGGCAGTGGGGAAGATTCCTAAAGCACAGAAAATATGCACACATATAATGTAAAAATAATACACACACAACACATGCATATACATACATTCAAAACGCTTGGGGGAAAAAGTCACTTCTTTGATACATACATATAAACTATTCCACTGGAATCCATACTTGTTTATTAACCATTGTACTACATAGTTTAAAAAGACATAATTCCATATTTACTTTTTAAAAATAGATGATTTATAGTTATTTTTATTTCATTTCCAAGTTATTAGAATAATTTTCTCCTAACTCATAGACAATTTCAGAAATCCACTGACGGATCCTTATGCATATGCTAGAAACCTTAACCTTTCTAAACAAGTGAGAGTTGTTTCCTCAGGCATGATGCTTATAATTAGCTCCTAAGCTACAAGGTGGGTAAAATTAGCCATGTACATTGCAATTCAAAAATGCCAGCAGCTCACATTAGTTCATTATTACTTATTTCACCCATTTTGAACACTTTGAAGCTTTTGGATTTCTGTTGCATTGAGATTAACGTTATGAAAGGCAGGCAACTGACTTTAACGACGCAAGGTCACTTTGAAAGTCCTGTTTCTTTTTCCACAGCCATACTAAGATTCTACACAGATGTCAGGCATCAAGCTACCATCTCCTGACTATGTAGTGTCACTTAATTATGGGTTTAGGAATAAATTATCCTGTCAGTTACCACATTAGTTACTGATTTAAAAAAAAAAAAGGTTAACATTATTTTGCTGCTCTCTCAATTTGCACAGTATTAAACATTTTGCATAGCAATGAGCTATATTTGACTCATGAAGTAGTATTTTAAAAAGAAATACGAAATTTGCCATGTTAGAATTTCCATACCATCTGCTAATTAGCATTGATCCTATCTTTTGCCTGCTGAGCAACTTCATTTCCAAACATGCTACTGCAGGTCTACAGCCCCGATTTATGCAAAAGCTTTGAAGCTGGTGAGTTTGAGACTTCCAGCTTTGCTGAAGTTTAAAGAAGTACGATGCATTTACCATATTCTATGTAATAGTCTTGAGGGGCCTGGGACACACCCTATAATCAGTTAATATTTCTGCAACAAGACTTATGAATATTTACCTTATGAGGTATAAATATTTTCAGTTTAGGACAAGTTTTACTGTCAAATGTGTTTTCCACAAACATAAAAAACACTTCTGAAAATTTTCAGTTTTCTGAATTAAGAATATGTGAATAAGGGATTGTGACACTATATACACAGTTTGATGAGATGCCAATTGACAATGTGGCCCTCTCCAGGTAAAGAGACAACGCATTATAAACACATATGTGTATTTATGGTATCCATAAATACCTTGGGTGATTTTTTGGCTCGCTGATATTCATAAGGAACTAATGTCCCAGGAGGACAAACCACTCAAAAAAAAAAAAAAAAAAGTCAAGAAATTAGGCTCCGACATGGTTTGGCTCTGTGTCCCCACCCAAATCTCATCTTGAGTTCTAATCTCCACTGTTGAGGGAGGGACCTACCTGGTGGGAGGTGAATCATGGGGGCGGTTTCCCCATACAGTCCCCATGACAGTGAGTGAGTCTCACTAGAGCTGATGGTTTTAAATTGTGGCACTTCCTCGCACTCTTTCTCTCTCTCCTGTCACCTTGTGAAGAAGATGCCTGCTTCCCCTTTACCTTCTACCATGATTGTAAGTTTCCTGAGGCCTCCCTAGCCATGTGGAAATGTAAGTCAATTAAAACTCTTTTGTCTATA
Organism: Pongo abelii; assembly: GCF_028885655.2. Lineage (NCBI taxonomy): Eukaryota > Metazoa > Chordata > Mammalia > Primates > Hominidae > Pongo > Pongo abelii. Next base: position 109,891,780 of record NC_071996.2, on the reverse strand, counting down.
AATTACCCAGTCTGAGGTAGTATCTTTATAGCAGTGTGAAAATGGACTAATACTTGTCCCTAGAAAGAATGTCAAGGAGAAATGGAATCTTTATCAGAGAAATTAGTTAAAATAATATTTTATCTTAATTTAACCCATCATCTCTTAGCAGCAGGGTAAAAATCTTAACATGAAAATCTCAAAGATATTTTAATTGAAGGATTGTTTGCTTTTTGGAAGGGAGGATTTGGGAGTTCTAGCTAGCACTGAAACACCAGAGACTGAGAATGCTGAATCTATGGTTTTGTCATTCATTTAAACAGGACTCAATCTTTAACATGATAAGGACTTCTATAACTAAATATTAATCTGATTGACAAGAAACCTGCTTTCCAAGACAGGCATCTGATATCCAGCACTGTTCCACTGTAAAACACTGGAGAAATAATATACTTTCTTAGTATGCTTTCTAAGTTACTAACCTTTGTTGGCCTGTTGAAAAGGCAGGCTCCACCTCCTCTCTGTAAAAAGTCTCTATACTCCAAAATGCTGCACTTTGAAAATTTTCGAGAATGGGACACCCTGAGGAAACAAAGAATCAACTATGTAAATAATTTACCAAAAGCAATCATCAGAGAAGAAAATTAAAACCCCTAAATTAGAACAAAATGTTCACTTTGAATCCAAATGAATCTATACAAATTTTGACAAGGGACTTATGTTCAAATTACCACTTAAGTACATGTGGTGGAGTTTGCAGAGATGGAATTTCAAAGAAAATCAAAGATTTGGGGGCTATGTTACAACCTCCTCAGCAGTCAAGCCCTTTTGTGACCAGGCTTAAAATGTTTTTTAAAAAGGTCATTACAAAACCTCTTCAAATAGGCTGTATTTTAAAGTTTGTTAATATTTATTTGCTACATCTCATTAAAGTCAAGCATTTTTTTTTTGCCTCTGTTTTCTGAATAAAAGGAGCTCATGAACATATTAGATTTTACACTGGAGGACAGAGTTGCGAGGGCCAGTATATTAAAGACTATATCATGCAGGCCAACAATGCATTCAGGTAAACAAGGAAACCCTAAAGAGCTGTGTTAGATCATATATGTATATGCACATATGTTTTTAGTATGTGTATGCACAGTGACAATAGAATTGGGGTACACTCCCATGAATAATGGCTCTTTATTCTCAATTTCAAATACTATTTGGTGATATTCATTATTAATCAGGAATAGAAAATGAGCATCTCTGTGAATTACTTAATCAAATATAATACCTCTATGTCAGAACACAGGGGAATATTATATACATGGTTAGTTAAACTGAATCACACACACACACCCCTATTCCTCAGGAATACAGTGTGTGATTGTAACAGTGCTTGACTTGCGAGTGACAAGCCACTTATTCTAGGAAGTAATTCAATAATTTTATGCGTTCTGATGTATGAAGGTAGTTTACAGAAGTAGGTAAAACCTGCCACTGCTGATAGAAACCTCTTAGAAAAACTATATAGAAATGTATTCTTGAGAAAATATATGTTAACTTTAAAACATTTTCTTATATCTCATTTAAAACATTTTATATATTTTATTATATAAAATATATTAAAGATGTTTATTATATGTTATATATATTATGAAGAGTCATTGTAAAAACTTCAGAGATTAATTTAGAAGACAGAAGACATCTCCCTATAGAACCAATATTATAGGTGTTACCTTCTTACAGTAGTCCTCAGAAAAGCCTGGTTAAGCCATAAATTACTAAGCTATGGAGTAATAGGGAACCGTGGAAGCTAAGGGTTTCACGTTTTAAACTCTATTTCTAGAAATGCGTTCTAAAGTAGCAGGGATAATGGCCTACTGTGCAAACCTTCAAGCCCACACTCCTCCCCAGGAGTTGGACTCCTAGGAGGGCTGGTGGAAGAAAACAAAGGGGCTCTGTCCAAGTAGGTCAGGGCCTCTGGCAACCAGGGCTTAGAGGGACGGAGGTAGGACCAGAAATGGTTGGTGTGTTGAGCAGGTGTCTGGCATGGCAAAGAAAGCAAAAGAGGCACATGGGTGAGGAAACCTCTCCCCTCTGCTAGGAGTGGGTTATGGCTTAGGGGGCCTGGAGGCAGTGGCTCCCATGAGGCAGGGGTCCCTGTGAAAGAGGGCAATATTTCCAGGCCTTGGTTCACTGAAGCAACAGCAGCTCTGGGGAAGCTGCTCTAGTTCCCAAAGTATTCACAAAAGAAAAGTGAGGGAATGTTCAAATGTCTATCACTAGAACACTACCTGATTTAGATACAATAAGTCTGTCTTAATTTTAAAAAAGCTTTACTGATTTATAAACGGTAAAGTATAATTTTTATTACCGTAAACATATATATTTACGAGTTCCTTAAAATGTAAATTGATGACTAAATTGATTTTCACTAACTGCTTCAGGTAGATAACCAGCTTTTAATCTAAGTGTACTAAAAAATTAATGCCTCCACTAAACTTAGAAGCCTTTAATCATGTGCTTCCTTTAAGGGTTAATAAGAAGTAGAAGGTAATACATTTTACTTTTATTACCAACCTTAAATAAAAAATTAAAATATAAAGTAAATTAGCTCTTTCAGTTTAAAAATATCAGACAATTAATTATTCATTTTATATTGTGCTTAGCCTAAAAGACCAATACCCGAGAGACCTTGTTTCTAATTCTACACAGCAATTTTAGCAAAAGGCATATATCAAATGCACGCATAATGAAAATTTACCCTGTTTCCTCCATGATGCAACCACCCCAGGATTCTGTGCAGTCACATTCTGGTCCAATAAAACAATAAAAGCAACAGAAGAAAAAGGAAACAAAGAAAGTCACATATTTATTTGGTATTATAACTCCTACAATAATTCTTTATTACCAACCCCATGTCAGTCAAATAGACATGGTATGTGAAGTCTTACAGAACAAAATTTCTTTTAAATCAGTATTTCCTTATCCTTTCCAGAATTATAGGTTACTTCCTAAGAAAACAGCTGGCAAGAAATAAAATTGTGCCTCTCTTCATTATTTTTGTAACTCTGACAACTCAATTCGGTTCCTGGTTCCAATGTTTAGTGAAAAGTACCCTGGTCTACAAATTGGAAAGCCTGAGTTCTAGTCCAAATTCTGTCATATGAGAGAGTCCCATAGGCAAGTAACTTAGCATTTCCTGGGTCTCAGTGTTTCTACCTCTAAATGGGAATAACACCTTTTTGTCTATCTCCCAGAGTGGTTGTGGGGTTCACACTAGACGGTGTACCTGTGTGCTCTCTGTGAATTATAAAGCTCTGTTGCACAAACACAACAGATCATCACTGAAGTTTTCTAACAGAGAATGCTCGAAGTTAAAGAAGAGAATTCAATTTGTTAGAGTTGAAGTGAGGATAAACAAGAGACTTGAATGAACACTATGCTAAAAGGTTTAGTAAAAGAGAGCAATCTAAAACAGAAGTGTACATAATCACTTAAAAACAATTATAACTTAACTTTGGTACCAGAGACTGACATATTAATATTGTGATGGGCTCTTCTTTTCATTAATTTTTTCCTATTTCTCTTTTCTATACCTCTGTCTCTCTCTATCGATATATTGATGTATATATATAGAGAGAGGTATACATCTATCTATATATACCTATATATAGAGAGAGAAGTATATGCAAAGATAGACTTCCAAATGGATTTTTTAAACTCAAAGTTTAGAACCAATGAAATAGCTACCTAAACAAACAAGTCACAAAGAAATAAAGAATTTTAGGCCAGGCGCAGTGGCTCACACCTGTAATCCCCGCACTATGGGAGGCCGAGGCGGGCAGATCATGAGGTCAGGAAATCGAGACCATACATGGTGAAACCCTGTCTCTACTAAAAATACAAAAAAATTAGCCGGGTGTGGTGGTGGGCACCTATAGTCCCGGCTACTCGGGAGGCTGAGGCAGGAGAATGGCGTGAACCCAGGAGGTGGAGGTTGCAGTGAGCTGAGATCACGCCACTGCACTCCAGCCTGGGAGACAGAGTGAGACTCCATCTCAAAAAAAAAAAAAAAAAAAAAAAAGAAAAAAAAGAAGAATTTTAGGAAGGAGGGAACTACGGCAGACATTAGTAATGAAGTCTACTTCTCACCCTATTCCATCATGCAACTCAGTAACACCTCTCAGCTGACTCTAGCACTGGCCTCTTCCCAGATCCAAGATTTCTAAACAAGGGCATAAACCTGGTCATACACCTTTCTTGTTTTAAGGTGTTTATGCCAGATAGTGAAACTCTAAACACTTCCTTTAATGTGTACTAGGTGTTTCCTGGGAAAGCAAACACTCTGAGCAAGATAATCAATGGAAGTTTGCGGAGGTTTGTGAAATGCCATCAGACACTTGTGATGACTATCTTAATGTACCCATAAAGGGAATTGAGAAGCCTGTGTAAATATAATTTGTTTCAATTTTCCACAATATTATGCATTAATGAAAAAAAGAATATAGAGAATGATATTAAGGTAGATTTTTTCTTTTCTTCTCTACGGAGGTTGGGGTGGTGAGACCTTTACTCCCAGTGTCTCATATTTTCAAAAAATAGGAAGGCACTTTCACCTAATTTCTAGTTAAGTGAATAATATGAGTGAACACACTGGTCTCTCTCTCCACAGGATTGCATTAGGTTGTTGCCCGCTGCCATAAAAAATGTATTAAAAATTATATTTTACCACTGTGTTTGTATAAAGATAAATACAATCTGGGTTGAATTTCATTCTGATTTTAAAAGAAATTAACATTTTTCATGGACCCTTCAGATTACTGTGAGCCTCAGACCCTTTGCCCACTAGAAAATTAGCCCTGTCTTTCTATCTACCTCTCACCTGATTAACGAAAAAATGACGCCTAACAGTCACTGGCTATGTTTTTTACTGATGGGATGTGTGGCCCTATTTGTTCTCCTTTTTGGACCTGCCTGGGCCACTAGAGGAGAATGCTATCCTCAACCTGTTCCCATGCTTAAAAGGCCCTGGGGCAGAGTCTTCCCTTGCAAAGCCTTTTTCTCCAACTTTTCTGATGAGACTAGGTGGGTAAATTTCATTAGAGTTTAAAGATGAGCTCTCTTTGACTCTAGATCTAAGCTATTTCCCAATCCAACTGTGATCTTACTAAGCTTGTGATGGAGCTTAATCTAGCACCTTGTGCGTCTGCTCAGCTGCTAGAACCCTGAGTGTGAGAGTATTCCCTGCCCCCATCCCCACGTTCTACAGTGTGAGAAAGAGCTGACTCATTCGCGGAGAAACTGGGTATGATTTTATGGATTTTGAAAGGGAAATTTTTACAACCTAAACAGATTAAAAATTACCTTAAGTTGCTTATTTTCTAAATATTTTAGAGGAAGGAGATATACTACAATTAAACTATAATAACTGGAATGAAAAATATTTATTTATTGACTGGACATGCATTATACAGACAGAATGGCACATGAAAGTGAGTAAGAAGGTCAGTGTACATACTTGGCTTTCTGCTAGAAGGTTCCCATTGGATTCCAAGGTTTTGAGCCAGGCTCTGCGATAATACTTGTGCCACTGCCATTGGAAGACCATACTGTTTTTCAGAGTTGAAAGTGTGTGGGAGACATTTGAGAGAGTGCACAAAGCTAGTTATTATTTCTTAATTGTTACCACAAATCTTCTCAGTTCCCTAAGTAGAGCCTGTCAGTATCTTAAGATGGCATATGCTACTTCTCACCTCCTTTTTACAACTGGGCCCAAGAAGCAGAAAGCCCCTCTTACTATGTGATATCTCTCAGAATTTGAAGCTCTCACATTGAAACATAAAATACAAGTCACAGAAGGCTGTGCTCCAATTCAACTTATACCAAACTAAGAATAAATTCAACTTACTAAAATATGTCAAGAGAGGTACCCACTAAATGGGCTACTAGGATAACCTGGTATAATATACTCCAATATTATTCCAGGCTAATTGTAGGCTATTGAGATAACCTGGTATAATATATTTCAGTATTGACAAGAGTTTAGATATAATTGGTTATGCTTTTTGGGTGCTGTTACGAATTAAGAATTTCCTTTAAAAAACTGAAAGTATTAAAATCCGAACAATGAGATTAAGGAAATAGGTGTTTGAGTTCATTCTACAGATAGGTAGGTAGAAGGCATGAAAATGAAAATATATACATAGGGAGAAAAAAACATAGAGTACTGATATCAGAAATCCTTTGATTTTAATGAGTTAAATTTAACATAGACAGAGGAGCATTATAACAAAAAAAAGTCAGGGAAGGATTAATAAGCTTATAAAAGCTTAACATCTTATCTATAGAGGCCTAAAAGTCTCTAGGCCAATCTTCAGCTGCATTTGCCTGATATATATGAAAAACTGTCATTATGACACCAAAATATGTCACTATGAACCAAAAGGACCACGTTGGGTTCTATTTATTAATAACATAAGCCACTCATGCTACATTTGCCATGTCATTCTAAACAAGCACAAGAAAGGATGTAAACTGGGCCATAGGGAAAAAAGAGAACAGACGCAAAGATGAGACTCTAATTGGTAAAATTTACCTCATTCACACCAACTCCTCTTGTGCGAGAACAGACACCTCCAAAGTAACTCAGACTGCTTCTCTTATAGTGAAATGTCACCCGCCTTAAGAAAAAGCAGTGCTATCAGAAAACCAACGTGGTGGACCATCATTTCATACTCTCCCAAAATATGTCTACCCTCCTACATGGAACACCCCCAAACCATCCTCCTCCAAGAAATCAAAAACTGTATTTCAACTACCTTAAAATTTATGACATAATTACCTTTAAATTTGTTATGTTACATAATTTCAATTGAGCAAGCACCAAGTACCTACTAAGCAACATGTACTAGCACAGGAATTGAAAACACCAAGATAAACAGACACAGCTCTTGACTTTTTTCTAGTAGAGAATATCTAGCAGTGATGAAAAAGAATTAATATTGCTGATTATTAAAAATTGCTGATTAAAGACTGAAAAAACAGGAAGTCAAGGGTAACGGTGGGAGGAAAGGAAGGAGTGGTTTGGTTGGTTTGATTCCAGGACAGAACCTTAGAGGACTATCTGAAAACAGCTTTGCCATGACTGGGGAAGAGAATAGCTTATTATATTAAAAAGAAAGTATAGAACCCTTTTTCCTTAGTAATAGAAACTCAACTGAATGGTTCATCTAAAAGGACTACATTTGCTAGCCTCTCTTGTAGCTAGGTGTGGCCCATGTGACTAACACTAGCAAATGATTTGTTCAGAAACAGACATGTGCAAGCTTTCAGGAAACCTGCTTTACAGCAGTCAGCTCAGCTGGAAGGAGTACCCTTTTGCCCTTCTCCCCACATGTCACGCCCACTGCCAGTAATGAAGGCTGGAGGGCCAGCAGGCATCCTAGATTGTGAGTTGACCTTGAGGATGGAAGTTATGGGCTCTAAGGGTAGACATTATGACTACAGAACCATCAGCATCCCAGCACAGGATATCGTAACTCCATGCTTCTTATCTAACAGACAAAGGAACCCACAGCAATCTTGTTCAAGTCACTATTTTCTGATATTTAACTTAACTGAACCAAAAAAGGGATAAGGATTAATGTCAGACCAAAGACTACACTAAAGGCTGAAATGAGTACATACGAGATGAGGTGCACAGCATCAGCATGCTGCTTAATGCGCTGCCGGTATTTTGAGAACTCATGGAGCATCTGCACAGGGTTGGTGGTGATGTCAATCTGATCCTTCTCAGTCCAGGTCTCTACAGCCACCAGGACAACCCTGGTGTTGAGCTGCTCCTTGTAAATCTGAGGGTATACAACAGGACAGGTGCAGGAGGAAAACACTGGGTCAAACATGCACAATCAGTGAGTCAGAGTCAGTGGAAGGACAGGAAGGGGGAGGTGAGAGGAGAACACGGGGTCATAATTAGCCCATTATAGAGAATCTTCTTATCCTTTCTTTTTTCCAAGAGCAAAAATAAAGAAAAAACAATCACACAATTTGGTTTCAACTCTCCTATAGGGTTATTTCAATCCCAGAGCAATACATTCACTGTCCTAGGGAGAGACAGTAAGGATTCTAAATCCAGGACATAAATTTAAAACATCGTTCAGTAAAATCACCCTTTCAACTCTCATAGCAGGTAACAGGCTGGAGCCTGATATACCAGTTCTGAGTAACTGCAGTGCAACAATTTATTCCTGCTGGATTGGAACGGATCACTAAATCTCCAGATAAGCACCAAACAATATAGCTGGCTTGCCCTTGGAGGTCATATTATATGAAAAGTAAAATAACACTGGGAGAGAGAGAGACTCAAGGATCTGAGGCTAAAAAAGAGCAGATCCCTATCACTCATCTCATCCTCACCACAGGGTGGCATCACCCACAATATATAAATTGTTCCCTTTCTGCTCTCTCTCTACTTTTGGCCTAGTAGCTAAACAATTCACACAATTAAGCAACTTCAATGAAGGCTGTCATTTTGCCCTGTTTTCAAACTAATTAAGTAAACAATGGGCTGGGTGAGGTAGCTCATGCCTGTAATCCCAGCACTTTGGGAGGCCGAGGCGGGCAGATCATGAGGTCAGGAGATCAAGACCATCCTGGCTAACACGGTGAAACCCCGTCTCTACTAAAAATACAAAAAATTAGCTGGGTGTGGTGGTGGGCGCCTGTAGTGCCAGCTACTCAGGAGGCTGAGGCAGCAGAATGGCGTGAACCTGGCAGGTGGAGCTTGCAGTGAGCCGAGATCGTGCCACTGCACTCCAGCCTGGGCGACAGAGCAAGACTCTGTCTCAAAGAAAAAAAAAAAAACAACCAATGGATGATCTTTGAACACACTGAAGAAGGGGAACACCATTATGCCTAAATCAAATTGAAGCTATTATATAATGACTTTACAACAAAAACAAGTTAAATGTAATGTCTTTTAAAAATTAGTGGTCAGCTTCAGAACCTTATGTGGTAACCCAAAATAAAAATTACACTTTGCATGATGTAACTCTATTCAATCATGTTGAAATGACTAATTCAGAGACGCTACCAAGTAAACAGCTTTTGCAGGGGAAAAGATGTGGTTAAGATTCTCTTTTCCATATTCACTTGTGGTTTTCCTCTGAGAAGATAGACAAGAGCTGAAATTAAAGAAAATTAATAAACCAGGTGTAAATTGGCTCTGAGGTGCAATCCTAACTCTATATGAGATACTCGACGCACATCCACTCATGTTATAGTTTTGTGCAGCTGTGCCCACCAGGTATATGACATACGTATGTTATGAGTATTTACATGACTGGAGGTTTGTGGACTGCTTAAAAGGCAGAAAAGAAGGCAGCTCTTTGGAGTAAATAAGTATCATTTAGATATTTGGCAACTTATAAAAAATGGTGGGGTTTTTTTCCCATTTAAGAGGGAACACACAATAAAATACCAGATAAAAATATGTTTAGCTGAGCAAAATAGCACTTTATATTACAACATATGAAGTAGTAGTCTATATTTAATTTCTGACTAGTCAACTGAATTATTCATTGGAACATAATGTATAATGTTCATATCTATAGAGTTCTAACCTAAGGCAGGAAAAAGGCAGAAAATCTTAAGCATTTTCTGTAATTCACAAAATAAGTGAGGAAAACATATCAATATTAAAGATTTGTACAGTTAGAAGTCTTTGTAAGGAGATATATATTTTATTCTTCCAAACTAGTTTTATTTGGGGACTGCACTTATTTCCATCATCTAGAAATCAAGTGTGAAATATCACACCAATGGGAACACTAAGAAAATATATTTGTGTCCTTAAAAAAATTTTTTTTGGTATTACCTATATTCTCCAAACATACTCTGCTTCAATCCATTTTTTCTTCTCTGTTACCACCATATATTTAAGAAAAGCCCAGTTGTTTCTTTAAAAAGTCTCATTTGCCAGTATAATAACAAATAGATTTTGGTAGCTATTTCTCCATTGTTTTTGTCCTCCATAGACTGGGGGCAATAACGTATAGACCCAACTTAGAAGCAACACTAATGTATCTTTGGGATTCCGGGAATAACTCAGTCATCTGAAACTCTCAGAGCACTACTCTGTGAAGCGGACCATCCTATAATTCCTTAGCCAGATGAGCTTCAGGATTGTATTTTTAAATTTGTTCAAGAAATACCTAAAGTACAAGTAAGCAAATAGAGATAAAGCATTCCATCTTGGCACACAAATTCAAGAAAACCAGGATACTTACAGAATCCACAAGGTTGACCACGGACTTTGCATAGTTGTTGGTATGTGCATGAGAAGAGCGATGCTTCTTATACTAGGGGGGAAATACATACCAGTCACTGCCAAATCATAAGTGAATAATAAATTTCAAAATGCTGCAAAAGCAGAAATATCTTAGCAATAGTAGAAATACGGATTTAAAAATAAGCAGAAATATCTCAGCAATAGTAGAAATACGGATTTAAAAATATATAATTTAGTTTGTGGTATACTGGATTTGGTGGTGTTATTTCTCTGTTAGGTGGCAAAACTCTGACTATCTAAAACATGATGTTAGCTGGGCAGCATGGCTCACAACTGTAATCCCAACACTGGCAGGTGGAGGCTGGATGACTGCTTGAGGCCAGGGATTTGAGACCGGCCTAAGCAACACAGTGAGATCCTGTCTTTACAAAATTTTTTTCAAAAAAAAAACAAAAAAACCTACGATGTTCTGAATAATAGTAAGAGCCTATAGAAATCAATATGAGAAGCTTTATACCTAAAAAGTAAGTTTTAAATTTAGTCTTAATGTCTACAAATTCAATCCTTTTGTTTTCATTGAAATGACATTTTGTAGCTTATACAAAAGGCTTAACCCACTTGTCTCACTTTAAATTCAAGGCCACACACAGATCAAGAAAATGTCTTTGTCAGTGCTTTAGATACTGCCCATGATATGGACAGCATTTGCCAGGCATTTAGTGTATCCTTTCAGAGGAATGCCTCCTCCAAATGAAGCCATTTGCTTTTGACTGCTCAAAGTCAAAACAAAGAGAAGACAAAAAGTAAAAATGAAGTGTGCTGAGAGTTTATGATTGTTTATGTTTATTTAAGAAATAAAGAAAAGTAAATTAATAGAGTAATTCTACAATGACATCTGGAGGGCTACGTTTTTAGCAAGGAGTAGTACACTTTGCTTAATGTCTTCAAGAGGACATGTGAAAACTGAAGTCTACCATAGGAAGATCATGCCCTCTACTGGTCCATGAGGCTATTATTTCTACAACACTAAGGAAAAAAAAAACCTACTTAAAACCACAGACTCAGTTTTGCACAAGTCTTTGAAATTTACCTTGAATTATAATTATGAAAATAATGCATCTTTCATAAAGATTAAAAATATTTCTACATTAGAAAATTCTTTTATTTGTCCTTTGCCCATTCGCACCCTATATATAACTTTTGTCAGATTCCCTTCATTTCATTCAATCTCTGTGACTATGTTTTTAAAACAAAGAATATATATCTCAATGTTTACATATCTAATGTTTATTTTTTATAACAACGAAAACACTGATTACCCATAATAAATGCTAAATAAATTAATATTCTGCTATTATTATAGTATTCATGAATACATAACTGTTGGTAGAATATTAGTATTACTGTTCATGTTATTACTACTACTGTACATCATAATCTGACCCAAATTGTCTGTATTTGTGTTCTTTTAAAGTAAACTGTAACGTGTGCATATAACTGGGTCATAAAACACCCTATTAATCTAAAATTATTCAGGCATTATAACACATTTTGTAAACTTGGCATAAAGAAGTTTCTATAGATAGCTCAGCATTTTAAGTTGCCTAACAAATTCCACAAGCTGAAAATTTTCCAAGATACACTTAAGAGTAAAAGGAAAAATATTAACATTAAGTTCCTCTGGGGTGATGAAAATGTTCTAGTTCCACTGAATTGTGGATTCAAAGAAAAAACATTAGCTGATACCTATTCTTCTAATGCAGTGGTGTTACACACCTATTAAGATGAATTTTAGTTTGCTTCTGAGTATTAATTTGTTATTTTATTGAGATTTCTTTTTATAGCGTAATGATCACAGAAAATATGACAAGTTTTAAAACATTTCAAGTTTTAAAAATTAATAAAATGAGGTATTTTAAAAGTCTATCAAAATGTAATGTTTTAAATTTATTTCATATTTGTAATTTTCAATCCTCTGATTTTCTTTTTAGAAAAATTATTTTGCCTGTCATTGGTAAGTAAATTAGAGAGTGCCAAGAATGGAAACAGAGATACCTGTTGGGAAGCTACTTCAATAGTCCAGGTAAGAGATAATGGAGGCTAAACAACTGTAGAGAGAAGTGAATTCAAGAACCACTATGAGGGTAGAGCTCCCATGACTGGATGATGTATAGGATGTGGAAGGTGAGGAAAGAGAAGAATTAAAAGATAACTCCTAGGTTTTGAACTTGAACTTGAATGGATGGGGGATTGTGGTGCCACTTAAAATAATAAGAGAGATTAGAAGAAGAGAAGTTTAGGACTAGGGAACTAAGAGTTCTGATTCAGAAGTTCTATTCAAATCGATACTGAAGTAGAGATATCAAATAGGCAGTTCTGTGTATGAGCACAGAACTTAAAGGGCTAGAGCTAAAAGGAGGGAGTAACGAGTTTAAAGTCATGATCCCACTTAAAGACTTGAGACTGGAAGTTGTTACTTAGGTAGAGAGTATACAAAGAGAAGACAGCCCTGAACCAAGCCCTGGGGCACTCAAATAATTCGAGAGGTCAGATTTTAAAGACTAGGAAGAAATAGCCAGTGAGGTGAGAGAGCTACTGTGTCATAGAAGCCAAGAGATGAAATAAAATTTTCAAAAAAAGAGGGTAATCAACTGTGTCCAATACTGCTGAGAGAGTAAGACAAGGACAGAACAATGACCACTAGATTTGTTAACTTGAAGTGCCATTTAATTGGACACCTAGGGTTTAGTAAAAACTGTGTTTCTCCTGAAACAAATATTTGCTCCCCACAACTCTATGAGGTGGGTTTTATTATCCCCAAATAACTTACTCAAGATCACACAGCTAGAATTTAAATCCTTCTAGTCTCTAGGTTGAGGGAGGAGGTAAGCTGGTTCAGTTAACAATTCCTATTAAATAGTTTATATATATTCCTAACAAATCATGATTATTAATGAGAACTCAAAATTTGTTAGGTGTATATAAAATATAGTGGTTTTTAAGTAAGGAAAACCAAGTGAGGTTTAAATTGAAAAATATTTAAATTATCCTTACATATTTACATTTATTGACGCATAGTTAAGAATGTAGCAAAAAACGTAAGCAAAACATTTGCTTTTCATGCACTTCATGCACTTTAAAAATCTCAACCAATTTTCTATTAGAATAAGGTTTTTAATATTTATTTTTAACTTAAGCAGCTCAAAGACATGTTTGCAGACTCTTATCAAGGCTATAATTGGCTTGCAAATGAGGTTCCACCAGCCAGGTACTAAGATACTTTTTACCAAATTGAGGGATTTTTCTTTTCTAATGGAAAGCCACTGATAATGTGATACCTATTCAAAATAAGATATCTGCATTTTTTTCAGGCAGCCAATGTTAAATCACTCTGAATTAAAGGGATAAGCTTGAATGCAAATGTAGGCAGAATGTTTCTATTTCCTGCATGAATTAGAACTAATTGTGCATATAAAGAAAAATATGCAATCACCATTTATAATAAAACTTACTTTCACATTTCTGATCAGTTTAAAACAATCTTTATTTAAACTGGTTGCTTTTCCTTCCTGAACACACACAATCCTTAAGAAAACTGTCTTTTGAAAAAAAATAAGATTAGAATTTGGTTTTTCAACCCGAAGGTGAGAATTATCAAAATAACTATTCTGGATCATATAGTATAACGATTGTAAGACGAGTACTCTCAGTGAGATGATTATCCTAAAGCCCAGCAGCAAATCCCCAAATATTCAGAAATAAATGTATTAATTATTCTAGTTCAGTTTGACTTTCAACATGTGAATTTAAGTACTTTGATCCAGTAAGTTCTGATATAGTACTGAAGTGGCAATCAAATTTAAAAACAACCTTCATCTCATAGAAAGCATACCTCAAAAAAATTTTTTCAGCTCTCAAAAAAAAATTCTTATAAAATGACATATGTATTTGGGACTATTATGGATTAGAAAGTAACTCTGTCTTAAAGCAAAAGGAATATATTTAGTTCTATTAGCCAAGAAGTACTATTTCTTTAAATAGTAGAAATCTTAGGCAATTTCTATTTTAGGCATTATTACCACTCAAAAATAAAAGCTTTCCTCTTTTTTGAGAAGGAGTCTCACTCTGTCACCCAGGCTGGAGTGCAGTGGTGCAATCTTGGCTCAGTGCAACCTCCACCTCCCGGGTTCAAGCAATTCTCCTGTCTCAGCCTCCCGAGTAGCTGAGATTACAGGTAAACGCCACCACCTCCGGCTAATTTTTTATTTTTTTATATATATATATATATATATATATATATATATTTTTTTTTTTTTTTTTTAGTAGAGATGGGGTTTCACCATGTTGGCCAGGCTGGTCTCGAACTCCTGACCTCAAGTGATCCACCCGCCTTGGACTCCCAAAGTGCTGCGATTATAGGCGTGAGCCACCACACGTGGCCTTTTTTTTCCTTTTTAAACATCTATTCCCTCTAAATTTATCAGTACAAATTACAATTCTTTTTTCTTGTTTCAAAAACCGATGACCATATCATACCTACTTCTCACCCATTTTAATAATAGTTAATAATAGGCCAGGCATGGTGGTTCACGCCAGCAATTCCAGCACTTTCGGAGGTTGAAGCAGACAGATCACTTGAGTCCAGGAGCTCAACACCAGCCTAGGCAATATGGCGAAACTCAGTTTCTACAAAAAAAAAAATACGAAAAATAGCCAGGCATGGTCATATGCACCTATAGTCCCAGCTACTCAGGAGGCTGAAATGGGAGGATCACTTGAGCTGGGGAGGCGCAGGTTGCGCTGAGATGAGATTGGACCACTGTACTCCAGCCTGGGTGACAGAGTGAGAACCTATCTCAAAATAATAACGATAATAATAATAATACTAACAACAATAATAAAATGAATTATCAAAATTTACCCTTAAAAGATTTGATAGCCTAAATAAGGAACTTTATCACAGAACATGTGACACAGTGTGTAGAAATTTTCTACATATAAATAATATTTTAAGAAGTGTGCTATTTTATTATTCATAAGAATAAGGTTATTTAAATGTTTACCACTGAGAAAGGTTAAAAAACAAATTCAAAAAATATGTTCTTTTAACAATTACCAAAAAACTATAACTGTTTAATTGTAATTAACACTTAGTAGTAACTGTTTCCTATTTTGCACAGTTACTGAGATTTGCTCTTTTGATTGATAGCTTCATGTACTTTCCTGATATATTATGGTAGAACAAGAGATTTGGAATTGCAAGTAAAGGTTTGAGAACAGATTCTATAGATTAATAGCTATTTGAGAATGCACTTTGTGCATTCAAAGACATTGTATATATCTTAATTATTATTTCCACTACTCTAGAAGTATTTATATAATGGATGTTGAAAAAAGCTTAGGCTTCAAAAGCCATAATTTCACAACATGCTACAATGCTCAAGATTGAGAATCAGCTGGGAAAAAAAATCTCAATGTTCCAATCAACAAAAATAATTCAGATAAAAAAACTATCGTGGGGTTTCAAGCAAATTAAAGTCCTTCAGAAACTCATATTTTAGCCTTTACTGTCTAAAATGACTGCCTACACATCTGGCTTTCCTTTCCACCAAAAAGGACCTCTCTTAAATTATATGTGTTCTGATAAATTTTGCTTCTTACTAACATCTCAAGCAATATATTTAAAGGCAACTGGAACAGAAAATAAATGTGCATACAAAAATAAGAGGTAGTCTATTAAAAAACTTTATATTCAACACAATTAAACTGGTAGTTAATGGAAAACATCCATTAAAGTAGAAACTTAAAAGTTTAAATAGAAATTAAGTCACTTTTTTTAAAATTTCTAGTTTCAAGGCCTTCTCTGAGTAGGGTCGGCGAATTAGAATTTCACATCATTTTAGCATGAAGCACAACCTTATCATATCATGTACTAATCTAATTTTGGTTTCCTTAAAGTAAAACAAAGACTTAAAGATAATTCCAAAGCAATTTCAATTTTTGTTCCAATCTTTCATAAGTTTGTCACCAATACCTGATTTCTACGCAGTTTTTAAAAGATTCTCATCTATATAAAGTCTTTTCAGAAGTGCAACTTTGTTTTGATAAAACAAGTACCTTTTGCCTTAGAGTATACAACTTTTAAAGTTCAATCACATAACTACAACAGAGATTACAACTGGCCTAAACAGTCTGGGGAGTGTGGCAGTGGTTGCTGGAGCCAGCTCCCATCAGATCCTGAGAGCCAACTAGATACATCCTCTCCTAACTCCTCATCAGTGATCTCACTTTGATAGCTTGAAATCAGCTACGGTGGCAATATTTACACCACAGATATCAGCAAACATTATAAATCAAGAGAGCTAGGTGTTAAAATTTACCAGCACACCACTAGTATTGGATGTACTAGTATATAGCCTACTGACCAAGACTCTTCTGGGTTTCAGGCAAGTAATTTTATAAAGGAAATGGTTAAGTATAGTTAACAGAGTTTCTACTGTATCTTCAAGAGGGGAAAATGAGGAACAATGAATGTTTTTCGTATATCTTTTAAGTGTTACTGAAATGACATGTTCAATCACATTTTACTTCCACAGAAGTTAACACGAGATTATTCATCTTTCCAATATTTAAAGACCATAAGTCATCAAAGATATTCACTTTAGATAAACCTTTATTTTATATGTTTGCCTCCTACAATTGTATCTACCATAAGCATAATTAACTAGCAAGAAAAAATAACATATTAGCAGGACAGAAGCATGGAATAAAATTAGAAAGCAGTGACCAAATACATAGATGAAGAAAGGTAGAGAATAAGAATTTTAAATGAAGACAAAAGATGACAGATAGCTAAATCTATTAATTATAATTATTAAACGTAAGGAAAGTTTAGAGTTGTGAAAATTCTATAAAACTCAGAGTCTCCAAACACCAACAAATAAATCAAGTCACTTAATATGTCTGAATATCTTGGGGTTAATAAGTAAAAAATAATGATTAACTATAAAGTAAAATGTATTCTTTCTTAAGTAAGCTATCTGGTCTAAAACCCACTGACTCTATATTCTTACCGTTTTGTGATCATTAACAATCATAAGTTCCAAATATTTCATTTCTTCAAATATACCACGTGATGGCTACGGAAAATAAAAATATATGGTCAGAATGGTGATTGACATAAAATCTCTCTAGTGCTCACTGTTAAGTTGTAGATAAGACTTTGAATTTTAGAACAACTCTCTGCTGCCTACTTTATAAACATCTTAGAAGAAAGTTGGTCAGGCAAATTTTAAAAAGTGATCATAAAATATGGGTACATATTCAAGTATTTAGAAAATAACTATATTTTATTATTATTAAGGTACTTACTTATCAACATAGAAAACAGTCCATGTTGTTGTATATGGTTTTTATATGTAAAAATAGTCTAGAGAAAAATTATAGCATAATTATGTTAAAATAAATAAATCTCAATTTCACATTAAAATGTGATAAAATATTCATATTTACTTAAAACGTCAATGAAAATCTATGTAAAACTCATTTAATAAGAATAGCATAAGTTATAATTACCTCCAGGTATATCTGATACAGATATCAATGTAGTTAAATAGAAACATTAACTCACTGGAGTGAAATTCTAAAAATAATATGCTAATTCTTAACTGCTCAATTTCTCAAAGGAACAAATATTGGCAATTATTACAGTCTAAAGTCTTCTAAATTAACTAGATAATCCTTTAAGAGTAAGTATTTTAGCCTTCATTTGGACTTTTATTTCTTTTTCATAGTTGGAAAATTATAATAGTGGCTCTTTTTTCTTTATGTACATAGTCATTGATCACTTTATTTTTGATGAGGTGGACTGTAGTGAAAGAACAGCAGCCATTGTAAAACGTATTATTACCAACCACATCTTTATGAATGAGCTAAAAGAGATCTAATAATAATTTATATAATATATAATAAATGTATCCATAATTATCATAGAGTTTCATAAAAGGGAGGACAATTTAAACTGGAACTAAGTTTTTGATGGCTGGTGGTCTATTTTTTTCACAAAAAAATACACTCAGCAAAACATTATCTAAAATGTGCAGTTTCTACTATAATTACTCATTAAGTTATCTAGCAAATTACCATGTAATGTATAAGCTGTGGAATTAATTCTCAGTTACATAGCATTCACCATGTAATTACTAAACAGTCTCCATCATTACAGCTTTCTAGCCTATTATGAAAAGACCAGAAACATAATTTCAATTACAAAGCCCCTATACATTTATCAATGCATGTGAAGTATATAACAGTAGTTGATTATACAATTATATGATTTTTATGTAGAAACTGTTATATTGCTAATAGTCAAATAAATTCATTGTGTTCTGAAAAACATACAGCTTTAAAGTTTGGTGTAACAGAGTTTTTAATCTGAAAGTAATATAAATAAGCATGATTAGCCAACATTTCAAAACCTAACTCCTCTCTCTAGATTTTTTATTAACAGAAATGTTTTATATGATGCTATATAAGCCATATAGAAAGAAAAGTCTGCTGTACTTTAAATAGAAAATAAAACGCACTGCAATTATCGTTAGAAAACAGAGCTAAAATAACACATTCTTTAGATGACATCAGGGTTCAGAGACTACCATAATCAGTTTGAATCACTAACAGAAAGAGATCAATAAAAAGCAGTGTGTTAAGGCTCAAATCACAGGGTTTTTTGTTTATTGTTTTCATTTTTAAACAACAGTCCCCAAAATCTAAACTGTTTTAGGTACACTTAGATACTATGGGGTGATAGGCACATGACTTCATTGAGTAAAATAGGCCCACCCAAGGCTCAATGCCACACTCACATTCACTGCTCTCTTCCTTCTTTTCAACCACTGTAATTCAGATAGAAAGGGCCACTGGTCACCTCTTTCCATAGCTGCGGAAAGGAAAAATTAGTATCAAAATTTTATGCTTATTTCAACGGGAGTATGTTTTAAAATATTACACGAAGAAACAGTGGCACTGATAATATATGTCAGACTAAGGTGAAAAAAAAGCACACTGATCATTATATATTTCACACTCTCATGACCACAAAGATAGTTCAAATGTAATTTTGTCCCAAACATCAAGAAAACATAATGTTCAAGATTCATTAGAAGATGCATATTTGACATACAACCACTTGACAATATCTGAAAATTTGAGAGAGTTCTACTATGTCTAATTCATTTTAGCATTCAAAATAATGTATGGCATTAGCTTTTGCATAAATTATTAAAGATTTTTGGCAGTAATATACAGAAATAAAATCACATGCCCCAACAATCCAAACGAAGCTTCTGCCAACATTAGCACACTTAAGATGTGTCTGGAGCAGAGCATGAGAGGGAGGCAATCCAAGCTGGCTCAAGAGCAGCAAACTGCCAGGAAAATTTCAGGATGAACCTCTCTGTAAATCACTCTACTAAATTTGACCACACTTTCTGGTTCCCAAGGCAGCTTTACTCAAAGGCTTCATGTTTTAGTCTTTGCATTGGAAATGACTCTCCATGCCTCTTTACATGAGAGCCACCATTCATTCCAGTGCTGATCCACAATGTTCACCCCAGATATCAGACCAATTCCACTTCCAACAAGCCTGCATATCTACTGAGCTCCACCAAGTAACAGCTCATACTACATAAAATATAATCGCTATTTTTAGTTAAAACTTACTGAGATTCTTCATTTGCTTAGAATACTGTCCTGCCAAGGTTTTCTGGATTATATGTGGTCGACCTGTGCTTTTCTGAAACAAAACAATTGTAGGCAATTTAGAAAGCAAGATGTGAACAAGCCTCTATGAAACTAGAACTTTCTCTAATGTCCTTCCTAAAATGGGAATATTTATATGTCAGTTTTTTAGCTATCAAAAGTGAAAAGTATATGTCTTATTGAACTCTTAATTTTAAATAAAAGTATCATCTAATTGCCCCAGTTTAGATAAAAATATAGTGTTATTGGTTACTCTTAAATCTTAGCTTTCTTCAAAGCTATAAATGGGAAATTCACAAGAAACACAAAAAGTCAATAATCATGTAAATATGCCGAATGCTTTCATATTCCTTCAACATGCATTTTTTTTTATGAAGCACCAACTTTTGCCATAAAACTGATGAAGTTTTAAAAATTACGATATCCATAGTTAATTACCATTGCAAGGCCAAAAGCACTGTCACACCTTGCTGGCAAGAGGAAACTGGTAGCATAGTTTGAGAGAGAAATTTAGTAAGGTATATCAACAAACGTGAAGACATTTACATTTTTTGCCCTAGAAATTATGCTTTTAGGAATGTCTATTACCATTATTCTTATTCCTATTAGCTTCCATTACTGAGTGCATAGTATGTACCAGGTACTGTTAATGTACACATTACTTAATTTAGTCCAGACAAAGACCCCATATAGTGCATGGTTTATCCCCATTTTACAAATAAAGATATTGAGGCTCAGGGAGATACAACATTGTCTTAAAATTATCTTATAAAATAATGATCCAATTTATTTTTTAAAATATATGGGACTATGTCATTGAAAACTGGAAGAACATATTCTGAAACATGACAAGAAGTTATCTTTGGGGAACAGGATAATGGAAAATTACTATTTAAGTATTTGTTTTGCTTTTCCAAATTTTCTATATTAGTTTTATAATCAGAAAAAGTTATAAAAAAGAAACTTCTTAATAGGTTACATAAAACTTATAACAGTTTGGCTATTCATTTATTACTTGAGAGATAACATGAATTCTCATTAGAAATATCCCATGCATATTACTTGACTTATCGCAAAGCATACTAAAATCAATAATAACAAATTAAACATCAAAATATCTAAAAGTAATTACAGTAAGCTCTAAATTCTGGTAAAAGGTGAAAAGATAGTAATGAAATTAACAATGGGATCAGCAACACAATTTAAAAAACTGACTAATTTAAAGTTTAAAGCACTATTCCTTTCCTCTACCCATAGTGTGGATAAGGACAAATCATTACATAACCAAAAGGTAGGCAACAGGAAGGAAGGCAAAGAGAAGGCAATTTGCACGTAACAATCAGGCCCTGAATAATATGATCATAAGTAAACAATGCAAAACCAACACTTTAAACATTATAACAATAGTTTATATTTATAAATCCTTATGACAGTTTAATAGACATTGTCACCTACATTTATTAATTCATCAAATCTACAAAATCACCCTACTGTGAATGCATTAAAAAATTATCTCATTTTATACATTTAAAAAACTCTAAGGCTTAAATAGTTATTATTTGGGAATCTGTGTTTTGTTCTTTGTGGATTTTGTTAGGGTACCAGGGCCATTAATCAAAGCCAGAAATCAAAGTCAGAGTTTTTGCTGAATGAGTCAAATAATTTTGCTGTACACACATTATCTTTCCTTACTGGAGTGAGAAAAATAACATTTTACTTAATCAAAATGTCTTTATCTAAGTGGGCTGTCTTCATTACCTGATAATTTTTATAGTTACTAGTTGAAAATGACAGAGGTTTATTCAAACACCAACCCTTTAAAACTTTTCTGCATCAACTTTGAAATTTACCCCATATTCACACACACATTGCCATAACCAAGACAATAAAAGTTTGTCTGTTCAGCTTTCATTATCAGTAGCCTATTTGACTGTTAGCTGTTTCAAAATTAATTAATTAATTAATTTATTTATTGAGATGGAGTCTCACTCTGTCACCCAGGCTGGAGTGCAATGGTGCAATCTTGGCTCGCTGTAACCTCCGCCTCCCAGGTTCAAGCGATTCTTCTGCCTCAGCCTCCTCACTAGCTGGGATTACAGGCTCCCGTCACCACGCCCAGCTAATTTTTGTATTTTTAGTGGAGACAGGGTTTCACCATATTGGCGGGGCTGGTCTCAAACTCCTGACCTCGTGATCTGCCCGCCTCAGCCTCCCAAAGTGCTAGGATTATAGGCGTGAGCTACCACGCCCAGCCCAATTTTATCTAAATTTGAAATCCCTAAAGATGAAAGATGTTTTCTGTTCCCCATCAAATAATTGCAATATTCTAACTCTATCATTCACAAAATATTATTTTCCTGCTACAGTTCTTTTCACTGATCTGACTTCTGTACTGTTACCTCTCAGTGCTTTAATCTCCTCCCATTCTCCTCCTTGTTCACTCCTTTCCAACCCTGTCAGGTTCCTCAAAGTTCCTCGAACACCCTAGGCACACTCCTGCCTCAAGGCCTTTGTATTTGCTCATCTTCTAGAATGTTCTTCCAACTCTCTAATTTCCTTAAGTTCTTCATTCACCACTTGTCTTCTCTTGGTGGACTTCCCAGAACTGTGTATGTATAAAAAATTTAACTCCATCCTGGCTAACACGGTGAAACCCCGTCTCTACTAAAAATACAAAAAATTAGCTGGGTGCGGTGGCAGGCACCTGTAGTCCCAGCTACTTGGGAGGCTGAGGCAGGAGAACGGCGTGAACCCAGCAGGTGGAGCTTGCAGTGAGCCGAGATAGTGCCACTGCACTCCAGCCTGGGCGAAAGAGCGAGACTATCTCAAAAAAAAAAAAAAAAAAAAATTTAACTCTCCATTCTCCTGGCTTCACTTTTTCTCCTTACCATGTATCACTATCTAACATACCACATATAATTACTTATTCATTCTGTGTATCCCTATCTGCCTCTGTAGACTGTAAGCCCCATTTGGCTCAATCTCTGTCTATTTTGTCACCAAAGTACACCCAGAACCTAAAATAATACCCAGCTTGTAGTAAGCCCTCAATACAATATTTACTGAATATATGTCAAATTTTAAATTTGATTGCATTCTATTAGCAAGCAACACTATTAGAGCATGTGATTTCTTGTCTAAATCACTGGTTTGTGCATGACTCTAAACATTATTTTCTTCCCTATCTGTAAAGAAAACTAAGTATTCTATAATATAATCATAGTTCAGCCCACAGATTTCCCCAATAAAGCTTTTCAGGTTCATAAAAGTTAAGTACATTCTTATAGTCACACAATTGTCTAAAGATGACAGTAAGAATGAAAGCTATTTTTTTCTAATTTCAATAGGTTTTTGGGGAACAGGTGGTGTTGGGTTACATGAATAAGTTCTTTAGTGGTGATTTCTGAGATTTTGGTGCACCCATCACCCAAGTAGTGTACACTGTACCCAATGTGTTTTATCACTCACCACCTTCCACTTTCCCCTGAGCCCCCAAAGTCCAATGTATCATTCTTATGCCTTTGCATCCTCATAGCTTAGCTCCCACATATGATTGAGAACATACAATGTTTGGTTTTCCACTCCTGAGTTACTTCACTTACAGTAATAGTCTCCAATTCCATCCAGGTTGCTGTGAATGCCATTATTTCATTCCTTTTCATGGCTGAGTAGTATTCCATGCTGTGTGTGTGTGTGTGTATGTGTGTGTGTGTGTGTATCACATTTTATTTATCTATTGCTGATTGATGGACATTTAGGCTGGTTCCATATTTTTGCAATTGCAAATTGTGCTGCTATAAATGTGTATGTGCAAGTATCTTTTTCGTGTAATGACTTCTATGTAAGCTAGTTTAAAGTAAGGAGGCTGGCTAATACAAAACAAAATATCCTCTCTGCTCTTTTCATAGACTGGGAAGGACTAGGATTTGCTTCAGAAAACCTATGTTTGACGTCTTTTACTATCCTTTACGGGTACGTGGGCCTGGCATGTGCAACTTAAACTTCAAAACTCAGGGTACTACTCTAAGTTTGAAATAAGGTAACATGTACAAAGGCACTTAGAAATCTACATTCTTTTCTCTTTTCTTCTCAAAGACAAAGTTGCTGGAGGAGTAGAACGCCATCAGGCAACTGATGGCACAGACTCACCTCATCATGAACCAGCTCCAGTGGCTCTATCATATACACGAAGGTATCATCTTCAAACATGCCACTAGCACAAAAGAAACCACACAAAGGAGGGAATAAACAAACACAGGAAATGGCAAGAAATAGCAAGTGAGCTTCATTATTGTGTCTTCAAAATAAAGAGTATAACTGAACAAATCCCTTTACACTGTCACAAGTTTAATTCACATATCTGCATGGAGTCCCAGTGTGGCCCCAGCACTCTATTAGGCAGCATGGAGGCTATAAAAATTATAAAAGAATACATCAAATGCATGCGAATTATACCTGATATAACTGATGTTTGAAATTCAACAGACAGATTAGAAAATTACTCTGGGATAGGACTATTCACTCAGAGTCAGTCTCTAAAGTAATTATTCCAGAACCATGTACAACTATACAAATTTCTAATTATGCAAATTCAATATCATCTGTAAGAAAACAGATTCTTTATATATGAGAATAATCTAAAGCCATCTGGTTCTGAAGAAGCAAACAGTGGTATCTTTATGCTTATAAATTCTGAACTGCCATCAAGCAGTATGACTCTATGTCATACAAATTACATTTAATTTTCAGGGACATAAGGTTTTTTATAAAAGGGCGAAAAGTTTCAAGATTCTTTGTCATCACATGGCCAAAACTAAGTCTTTATATGAGGTGCTACTGTGTCCAGGTCTAAAAGGTGCCGACACATGGTTTTGATAGAGCCCACCCCTAGGTCAATGTGCGAACTCCTCTCTTTGTCACCCCACCCTTGCCTGGCTAACTCCAACTTACTGTTAGGTCTAAGTTTCTTAGATCTAAGGCCTACCGACTCTCAAGCCTAGCTGTAGGTCTAACTGATATGTCCTCTGGAATATGCCACTGGGAAACCTTCCTGGACTAGGTTTTGCCACTCCACAAGCATCTGTCCTTCCCCTTTACAGCTCCTAACACAATGGTAATTAAACATTCATCTATGTAATCATTTGGTTAATCTCTGAATCTCCTGCAAACACTAAGTGTTCAAGAGGACAGGGACATTGCCCTCCTTGTGCACCACTCCATATGCAGTCCCTAACACAGCACTGGCACAGAAGAGTCACTAAAATATATATATTCATAAAAGGGAAACTGGAAAGGGTCAATGAATAAAATGCCAAAGAGATTCCCACTTACTGAAGTCCATTGCAGGTTGACAGAGCTACCTTGGAGTCTTTGATGCCTCTGATGCTTCCATGGTAGTAACAGTGCTCTCCACCCTGGAAAGCAGAAGGTTACATTGATTGGTTGTATTTTATGCATTATGATTAATTATTTGGGTGCTTCCATAAAGCAAAAAGAAATGCAAGGATGGGCATATATGTGCACTGTATTAATAACCCTAGAAACTCCTCCTATATAAAGTTGCAAATAAGACTAGGCAATTTTTCAACTTTTTTATAACAAGCATGTGTGTATTAAATTGAATGAAGGAGAAAAGCCTTTAAAAAACAACGACACCAAGGTAATTAATAATACATTTCTTAAGTATGTATTATAGGAGTACAGGTACTTTTCAGATGTTGTTATAGAATAAGGACTTCCACTTGACTGAAGAGAGACTCCAAAAGTTTGTTTATAATCATTTTGGATGGAAAATTATACAATCTTGTTTTCTTACCTTTAAAAATTAACTTTAAAAACATTTTAGAAGCAATATATGAATGTAGTTTTCAAAGTCAAATAATAACTACAAGTTTTATTTTTAAAAAAACACAGCAGTTTCCTTTGTCCCTCTTTCCCCTCCACCTCCAAGACAACCATTTTTAATGTTTTAACCTGTTTCTTCTGGTGTTTGGCTATATATTTTTGAATGTTTATACTTTTATGTTCTGACTAATTCCATTTTAGAAATTATCTACCTAATATAGGATCTTGAAAACCTCTCTCACCCCCAATACATTCTAATTCATATCACCAGTTTTAGTTAAATCTATATTCATTGTTTATGTGTACACAAATATTGTTCACAGCTCTGCCACTATAATTATTGTATTTTCTTTCTTGCTCCATTTTTATTTATTTATTTTTTTTTTAGAATTTTTGCTCCTTTGTTGTACTGGGTACTCTGTGACCCTTTTTTTTTGTTTTTTTTTTCTTGGAGATGGAGTCTTATTCTGTTGCCCAGGCTGGAGTGCAATGGCGTGATCTCAGCTCACTACAACCTCCGCCTCCCGGGTTCAAGAGATTCTCCTGCCTCAGCCTCCCGCTGTGACACCTTTTAATCAAGAAAACTATGCACTTCAGTTCTGGGCAGCTTTTTTAAATAAATAATAATAATATTTATAAATAATATTTATAAAAGAATTTTATAATAATAAAAATAATAATTTTTATTATTTATAAAATATAGCTGAGAATTCTCTCCTATCCATTTTTCTCCATACATGAGCTCCTACCAGACTAGGGAAGTCCCCGACTTCCTATCTGGTTATCTGGCTCCACAGGGCAGGCAGTAAATTGGGGACTTAACCACTCTAAATCTACTTTCAACCAATTTTTCTTTTTTCAGATGCTTTTATTTCTGCCTTTCTGGGATAAGTGACATAGTTGACTTGTTTCTTCTTGGTTTCCCCCCAAATGAACTTAGCAGAGCATGAAAAGCTCAAAGCTAAGAGTCACCCCTCATCCACTTTCCATCTCCTGAAATTTTATGGCTACGTCTCATCTGCTTGTTTTCTCTTCTCCTGTCTTTGTATTGGTGGATTCACATCCTTTTTTATCCCCTAACGGTTATTTAGGTGGGTTATCGGGAGAAAACAGAGATAAATATATATTTATACAGTCAGGGATTGGTTCTAGAACTCCTACATATTCCCAAATCTGCACATACTCAAGTCTCACAGTCGGCCCTGTGGAAACCACATACATGGAAAGTCAGCCTTCTATATGCACAGGTTTTGCATCCCACAAATACTGTGTTTGGTTGAAAAAAGTCTACATATAAGTGGACCCATGGTGCAGTTCAAGGACGTGTGTGTGTGTGTGCGCACGTGCGTGCGTGCGTGTGTGTGTACAGTGAAGGGCTGCTTTTCTTTTATTTTTTTTTTTAAAGACAGTCTCACTCTGTTGCCCAGGCTGGAGTGCAGTGGCATGATCTCAGCTCACTGCAACCTCTACCTCCCAGGTTCAAGCAATTCTTGTGCTTCAGCCTCCCGAGTAGCTGGGATTACAGGCATGCACCATCGTGCCTGGCCTTGAATCACTGTATTTTTTGAAACTTAAATGAGACTTCAGGCAACATCCAATCTCTGATGTTTATCATCATAAGAAAGTTTTAATAGCTAAATTGTGTAGTTATATTAAGCATTATAAGCAATTTGGTAGCTTCCAATTTAATATTAGTACTAGCGCTATTAGAGGATTTTCTGATTTTTTTATTACTAAATTAATACCAAGTTTTTGAAAAGTACTATGGAAGAATATTATTTGGTAACACTTCAGACCACTTCAAAGTAAGATCTTGAGTTATCTCATATAAAATAAATCCTGAGAGAGAAAGAGCAATCCATCTTGGGTGCCAAGCATAACAGTAGTGGGCCAGTACAGGGAGCCCACTTCTAGAGGGCACTGGCAATCATGACTTTGGACAGTCAGCTCCAGGGGTGCCTTCCACCCAGGGATCTGGCCATCTTCAACAACCATTACCTCACAGTGACTGCTGTCTGCATGTACCCATATGGGGACAGAAACAAAGTGCAAAAGGCTCTTCTAAAAATAACAAAAGGACAAACTGATTCCCACATCTTCAGGTTCTCAAGTCCATGTTTCTTTCTCCAGTTAGGAAGACCTCAGACAATTAAAGAGGGCTGGCCCTGACCACCTAGGAGTGGGTCACAGACCTGTGACTTGACAAACGGCAGCAGGGACAACCAAAAAGGGCTCGATTCAGCCCATGACAAAAGTCTCTGTGCACCCATACAGACATCAGCATTTTCGGATCCAAAACTGTCAGTTAATTAAATTCAACAGAAATGGAGCATCTGATAAGTGGAAGTTATTGGCTAGTCACAGGAAATTAAAAATCCTAGTATGCTCCCTACCTTTCTCAGCCTGCTACTTGCACACAGCTGAACACTCCACAAGCCAGATCATGCTCAAATAATAACTCTTCTCCACAAGGTTTCCAAGCTCAGAATCCCATTGGAACCTATCAGGCTTCCTCTTCGTATACTGACACATTGAAGCCATGTCCATCTTTTAAAATACTTCCTAACCAGAAATGGCTGGGGATAATAACTTTGTGACTCTAGTGATAACAACTTGAAGGGGAAAAAAATATCCAGTTCTCTGGTATTATTAATCTAATAACAGGAACTGGACAGGCATCATGGCTCATGCCTGTAATCCTAGCACTTTGGGAGGCCAAGGAGGGAGGATTGCTTAAGCCCAGGAGGAGTTTGAGACCAGCCTGGGCAATGTAGAAAGACCCTGCCTCTATAAAAAATAATAATGATAATAATAATAATAGTAATAACAACAGGAACTGTTTGATTCTACTCATTTTAGTGGAAATAGAACCAATAGTTTCAATTTGGTTTTTAAAAGCACCCCACCTTTGTGTCTGTTTAATTATTCCATCTGCATGGTAAAGTTCCATCAGCCAGTTCTTTATTGCTTATGAAACTCCCAAAAACCTGGACATTGATAGTGACCATACACTGATATTTTCAATCTATTCCTGCAGGTCTGGATAAACATTTGAAAAGAAACTACACAGCCCTTAACTAGAAAATGTGTATATTATGATATCTAGGTTCTGAATATAATAATAAAAACTACTGACACTATACTCAAATGATTATTCTATATACATATCTTTAAATTCTTCAAGCTTATCAACTACTAGGATATGCTAAACTATTTTAAAAATCAGTGAGCTGATAACAAAATGAGAAATAGAAAAAAGATATCTATAATGGGACATGTATACCTGATTTTGAGTACTGCAGAATAAGGAAATAAAAAATAATAATTTTGGAGAATTGGGGAACTTGAGATCCCAACACACAAATTATTAAATAATTTGTTTAATTATTTACCTTCATTAAATTTAATGGGGAAAATGTTCTTGCAGTAGTTTAATAAAGTATTAGAACAGTTTGGCTGTACCAATGCTATGTAAAGTTTTAATAGTTCATATAAATTATACTATTCAAACTTAAAATAGCTTTGTGAGGACTAGTGTCATCTGCTATCTTGATTTCTTGGGGCATTTTTTAACCCCATGCTCCTTTCATATTCTATAATGTACTCCGAATGTTGCCAGGAAGGTCAATATTTTGAATGATTAATAATAATTTCAACTTTATACTCAAAATTCAAATAACTGATAATCCTGGATCTAATTTAAGTGATTTAGTGTGGATAGTTTTGTTTTCCTTGTTATTGCTTAAATTGTTTATTATTTATGCAGTGGTAAGAAACTTTTTTAAAAACTGGCTATTAATTCAAAGACTAGGGAAAAAATTCTACACACAAGTAAAAGAGTCATTTTTAGTACAGGAGTGGAAATACAAACTTTAAGTTATCTAACTCTTTGGTTAGAAACAATACAAACACGAATTTTTAAACCCAATTATGGAAAGCTGAGAGGCAGTAAAAAAGAAGGGAAAATAGAATTAAAAAATAGTCTGAAAACTTCATTAAAATATTACTAAAAGAAGAGGGAATGAGAAAAATAAAGGAAAGGAAGCAGAAAGAAGTGGGGAAACACTCAGAAAAGGGAAGACAGGCAGACCCGTGTGTCTGAAAATACCCCTGACTCCAATACAGCACCTCGGCCAGACTCTGATTGACTTCTGCAGGGCCCACCCTCCCTTACTCATACACTGGACAGGGTCTTCAGAATACACACTCCTCCAATCTCCTCCACTCTGCATCAACCCTACCCCCCAGCCAGGAGCCATGCGCACAGAGACCTACTCCACCGGATCACAATCCATGCTCTCCTGCTGCCAAAAAGCCTTCACTCTTAGAAGCGAGCTTGAGCTGAGCTGTGATGATGATTTGATAAGGAAAGCACAAAGAACATTCTAAAAGGGTGATGTGGTTATACTGATAAAGAAAAGAATAAAGGTGAGAAGAGAACACAGGACCCACAAGGGCAGGGATCTTTATCTGTTTGGTTCACTGATACATATCTAGTACCTAGAACAGGAACTATGACCTCAACAAGGTCACAGTACAAGGTAAATCAATATTTTTTCTGCTTTTTTGTTTTTTAAAAGTTGTATATATCAGGCCGGGCACAGTGGCTCATGCCTGTAATCCCAGCACTTTGGGAGGCTGAGGTGGGTGGATCACTTGAGGTCAGGAGTTCAAGACCAGCCTGGCCAACACGGTGACACCCTGTCTCTACTAAAAATACAAAAATTAGCCAAGCGTGGTGGCACATGCCTGTAATCCCAGCTACTTGGGAGGCTGAGACAGGAGAATCACTTGAACCCAGGAAACAGAGGTTGCAGTGAGCTAAGATTGCACCACTGCACTCCAGCCTGAACGACAGAGCCAGACACTGTCTCAAAAAAAAAAAAAAGTTGTGTATATCTAAAATATACAACATGATATTTTGATATACATAGTGAAATTATTACTATAGTCAATCAAATTAACATGTCTTATTTCTACCTCACAGTTACCTTTTGTGTAAGTGTGTGGCGTGACCACCTAAAATCTACTCCCTCAGCAAATTCCCATCATACAATATGACTGACCATAGCCCTCATGCTATCCATTCCATCTTTAGACTTAGAGCCTATATAACTGCAACTTTGTACCATCTGACCTACATCTCTCCAACCCACCACCCCACTCCCACCCCTCCACCTCCTGCCCCTGGTAACCACTGTTCTGTTTCTGTTAGGTTGGTGCAAAAGTATTTGTGGTTTTTGACATTACTTTCAATGGCGAACACCGCAATTGCTTTTGCACCAACATAAATACACATTCGACTTTTTTAGATTCTACATATAAGTGAGGTCACAGAGTATTTTTCTTTCTGTGTTTGGCTTATTTCAACACACACACACACACACACACACACACACACACACGCAATGGAATAGCATTCGGCCTTAAAAAAGGAGATCCTGGCATTTGCCAAATATGGGTGGACCTGAAGGACATTATGCTATACAGTAAAACCATGTTTCTTTAATGAATGAACAGGAATGGCTTATTCATGAGCATATGTGACAAGACCAATCCTAAAGGATTCTTGTTTGATGAAGACGGTGGGTAAATAAACTCTTATTCCCCACCTGGGTTTTTTATTGTTGTTGTTGTTTAGATATAATTCAGAAATCATAAAGTTTACCTTTTTAAGTATAAAATTCAGTGTTTTTCTTCACATATTCACAGAGTTGTATAACTATCCCCACTATCTAGTTCCAGAATAGTCTCCTCACCTCAGAAAAAAGTCCTGTACCCATTAGCAATCAGTTCCCATTTCTCCTCCCCTCCACCCCACCAGGCCCTAGCAATAATGAACCTACTTTCAGTTCCTACGAATTTGCCTATTCTGGACATGTCAAATAAACAGAATCATATCATATGTGACCCTTCGTGTATGGCTTATTTTACTTAGCATAATGTTTACAAGATTTATCTTTGGTGTAGTATGTATTAGTACTTCATTCCTTTTATGACTGAATAGTAATTCCACTATGTGAATATGCCATATTTCCTTTATTCCTTCATCAATTGAAGGACATTTAGAGTGTTTCCACCTTTTGGCTATTATGAATAATGCTATGAACAAGTTGCTTTGTGGACATATGTATTTAATTCACTTGAGTATATGCCTAGGAGTAGAACTGCTGGGTGATATGGTAACTCTTTGTTGAACTTTTTGAGGAACTGCCAAACTGTTCCGCCAAGCAGCCACACAACATTTTACATTCCCACAAGCTGTGTATGAGGGTTCCGATCTCTCCACAATCTCGACAGCATTTGTTATTGTCCATCATTTTCATTATAGCCATCCTCATGGGTATGAATTGGTGCCCACCCAAGTTTAAAACTAAATGAGAGAGTGACATAGAATTGAAACATCAAAATGTCACCTTCATTTATTATAGAGCTATACTGGAGGAGAGGATTAGTTGAGAATCTAATAGGCCTGCTAATGCTGCACCCAGGAGTTAGCTAGCCTTACCCACCCAGGCAGAGACAATGTGGGACAACCTAACCCCAGCCACATACACACATGGGGGTGGTCACAGTACAATTCAGAGAAGAGAAAGGTGGAAAGAATGTGCTCTTCCTGTAGGAAGGTAGATCCTACAAAAAAAAAAAAAAGGGAGGGAGGAACTGGCTGCACAGACATACTTTCCCAGCAGTCAAGCCGCTCTTCCTTCCCTGAGCACGAATGAGCAAGGGAATAGGAAGAAGCCAGGGTGAGGAAATAGACCTAGGAAAAGACACCTTCCCCACCTAATAATGATAGTAATAAGGTAGAGGGAAGTTGGGATAGAGGCACTTCATCTATTTATTCATCATGACTGCTGATGTAAGCAGAAGAGAAATCAAAGTATTAGTAAGCACTTACACATATGTATTAGCAGCTCACCAAAAAAGACTTAATCGAAATATGTTAATTTTGAAAAGTACTTTCATAGTGTTATGTTGATGCTTATTATTTTATAAGAACTGAAATGCTACAAATTAACTTATTTAAATAGGCTCATCAGCAAAGTTGGTCAACAAATATATAGTACTTGAAATACGCTAAGAGGGTGGATCTTAAATGTTCTCACTACAAAAAAAAAGATAACTATGTGAGGTGATGGGTGTGTTCATTAGCTTGAGTGTGGTGACCATTTCACAATGTATAAACATATCAACATGATGTTTTGAATAATACATACAATTCCTATATATACAATTTAAGTTACATACCTTAAATATATGTAATTTCTATTTTTCAATTATATCTCATTAAAACTAGGGACAAAAAAGGAAACTAGTCACAAAGGCCCACCTATTACGTGATTTCATTTATGTCCGGAATAGGCAAATCTATTGAGATAGGAAGTATTAATAGATTAGTGGTTACCTATGGTTGGTAAAAGAGAGACTGGGGAGCAACTGTTAACAGGTGGTGTGGTTTCTTTATGCAGTGATGAAAATATTCTAAAATTAGATTATGTTGATGGATGCACAATTCTGTAGATATACTAAAAACAATTATATGCTTTATGATATATGTTATATCCCAATAAATTTGTTTAAATAAAATAAGAAAAGTAAATAAATTACTTTTTAAAGTTGTAAAAAAATCAACAAAATAGTTTTATTATATATTATGTGCAAAGCACTGGTAGGAACTTAAACAAAAGCTATTGCTCCATCAAGTGCAGAACAAAAGTTCTTCCTTATTCATGGACTGATACCTAGCATTCATATTACACGCTTCTTTTTGACCTCTCCAGCTCCTATATTTGCTTCACATGGAAAGAAGCACTTTTAACCCACGTCCATGCAATAAAAGTAAAAGCCAAGACATTAATCTTTTCTTAGTGAGAAGTAAGAATGAGAGAGGGGCTTGTTAGTGGTGAAATGGGAAAACCTAGACAACTCTCTTTTCAAAGTATGGTTGCAACTAATTCCTGGGATGTTGTCAATATCCACATTCATATTTAACTTCATAGCCAAATAGACTGTTCTTTAGTTATGTGGAAAATATTGTGTGCCTACGTGTGTGTGTACAATGTGTGCATGTACTTTTCTCTAAACAATTTGAGATCTTTGAGCCGGGCGTGGTGGCTCAGGCCTATAATCCTAGCACTTTGGGAGTCTGAGGTGGGTGGATCACTAGGTCAGCAGTTCGAGACCAGCCTGACCAACATGGTGAAACCCCGTCTCTACTAAAAATACAAAAAAATTATTTGGACACGGTGGCAGGTGCCTGTAATCCCAGCGACTTGGGAGGCTGAGGCAGGAGAATCGCTTGAAACCAGAAGGCGGAGGTTGCAGTGAGCCGAGATTGCGCCACTGCTCTCTAGCCTGGGCAGTAAGAGCAAAACTCCGTCTCAAAAAAATAAAAATAAAAAAACAATTTGAGATCTTTAGGGAAAAAAAGGCTGCATTATGTGAAAATAAGTTTAACCTAGCCGTTCTTACATATTAATTTCCTTTTCTGGTACTCTGTACAAAGATTTTCTGAAGCAGCATAAAAGACAATCTTCATGAAGTTTATTTACAAATGCTTTAAAAAAATATATACGTAATGGTGGTGGGAATATGAATTTATACAAACTTTCAGAAAGAAAAATTGTTAATATATATGAAGAGTGTTAAAAAATTGTACCAACTCTTTGACCCAGAAAATTCCTTTCTCAGAATTAATTCTGAAGCAATTATAAGGGATGTATTCAAAATGTATCTGGAAGGCCTTCCCTTGAAGTTATTCGTAAAGTGAAAGATTGGAAAGAGTCAAAACGTCTATCACCATGGCATTTTTAAACAAATTATAACAAACGAATTAGAAATAATATTATGAAGTTTTTAAAAATTAAAGGTTTAGAAGATTACTTAATATATGCTAAAATATTTAAAATTTTGCTACATTTTAAAAATCTTGATATAAAATAGTGTGCACCATATCATCTTGGGTTTTTCTGATGTACATAAATACAGACACATAAAAAACAGACTGTTAGTTCATTATCTATGAAGCACGTAAGTTTGGGTAAATGAGCTGTTTGAAGAAAATCGGTCATGAAAGAGAGAAAAGCAGTGAACACAAAAACAAACTGCAGTGAACACAATTTCTTTTGCTAGAGTTGAAATACCCTTTGTTTTAAGTTTTAGTTACAACTGATATCAGATCTGGAGTGTCTAATATTAATGATAAGGTCTCCTTTTGGGACCTCAAATGACCTCTGGAGGCCAATTAGGTATTCTGTTTCTTTAAAAAAAAAAAAAAAAAAAAGTAACTAAGTGCCTTAGTGAGCAGTCTGGATCAGGTTTCTGTGTCCTGCAAATGTGGCTAATTTGCTGAGTCTATAAAGTTCCCTGCAATCTTGTCTACTCCAGGCTCATGATTCAGCATCCGCAGTGCTCAGGGCCCTGGCACAGCTGACAGAAGCTTCAGTTTGTACAAATGCCAGGAAGCTTGTTCCCGCGCTTGATTTAGCTTTTCTGCTCACTTTCCACAGCACTAACTTTTAGGGAGACTCAACAACCCCCAAATGCAACCTAAGGCAAGAACTGACAACTAATAAGAATGACACATGTAAGTTCTTAATCTGTGGCACAAAACTCAAAGGCTGGAAAACACGTCCAATTACAAATTGAAACGTTATAAATCCTGAGACATGCCAGGGCCTCCTGAGCAGTATTTATAATGAAGGACACCTATAAATATTTGCTGAGAAGCCATCAGACTGAAAATCCCAGTTACCTATACGGCACAAGTCCACATATGGGAAAGGTGCCACTTTTATGTTGACATGTGTTAGCAATCTAGGAAAAAAACAAACAACAAATCCAGTGATGTTTCCCCACTTTGTTTCCTTTCCGGTGCCCCCAGTAACTGGGACACTGGAGACACTGCTCAGGTTCAGTGGCACTTGTTGACTCCCTAAAAGTCAGAGTTTCTTTCTGTAGCCATTCTGGGGATCTTCACCCTGACTGATGGAGGTCACTGTTTCTTACATATAAATCATCTCTCTCTCTCTCTTGCTTTAATCCAAATCCACTTGCTCTTTATTAATCCTCCCTGAAGACAAGAAAGTTCATCTCCAAATGAAGGAATCAGATACCCAAGTACCCTCATATTCAATGTTCCGTGGCCTTAAGCAGGCTTATTTGCCCTCTCTCTGCCTTAATTTCTTCCACAGTACAGCAGGAATAATAACATCAACA
The DNA here is from genome assembly GCF_028885655.2 of Pongo abelii. NCBI lineage: Eukaryota > Metazoa > Chordata > Mammalia > Primates > Hominidae > Pongo > Pongo abelii. The sequence goes on along the minus strand of NC_071996.2, from coordinate 109,855,698 downwards.
TCAACCTCATAGAATTGTTACGAAGGTTAGAGAAAAAGTACTACCTAAATCTCACTTCCCCAACCTGTCCTCTGCCCTCCTTGGGCAGCAAAGTCATTTGCACTGAAGAATCATTCTAACAGCCCATCCAGTCTTCTAATCCAGATTCGATGGCCATGAGCCTCATCCTTCTTTACTAAGTACTTCTAGGTGCTGATATGGAACTGTATAGCTCTTTATACTATCACAAAAGGTACTGCATGTATAATCAAAACAATAAACATTTTTTGTCCTGAATACCTAATGTTACCTCAAACATTTGTATATTTTAATAAATTTCTCCTCACTAAAAATAGTATCATTGTAAAAGAGCACAGGTGATTTTACTGAGACAGACGACAAAACAACACAGTGTGCACTGATCAACTCTACGATAAGCACACTTATACTAGAGAACTTGCCAACGCCAGTAACCGTACCTTAGAGTACTGTGGTTTCCCATTTTCGTAGTGAATCTCCACATAATCAGAAGACAACAAACCACTACAAAGGAAAGAAAATAGAGTGATTTCTGCATCTAAGACACTTGGAGGTTTAAAAACAATCGGCTCAATAAATGAACATGAGGGGCATGCAAACCAGAAATAGCTGCAGTCCATGGTTAGTACAGAAACAAAAACAGGTTATCATCAAGAGTCTCACAAAGTATCCAGGAATAAATTACTCCCCAATCTGTGAAAAAAAAAAAAAAAAAAAGACAAGACACAGACAATCTAACGGTGAACTCTTTTTTTTTTTTTTGAGACTGAGTCTCGCCCTGTCGCCCAGGCTGGAGTGCAGTGGCGCGATCTCGGCTCACTGCAAGCTCCGCCTCCCGGACGGTGAACTCTTTTTATTCACATTATTCAGGATCTGATTGATATGTTAATTAATACAGAACAAACCAAAAGGCAAGTAACACGAGGAGACAGATCCTATAAAAATTCCACAATTATGCCCTGAACAGTTGGAATGTCATAAAATGTAATCACCAAGGAAGAGTATAAAGCAAAGGTCAGCAAGCGTTTTCTATAAAGGCCAGGGAGTAGATATTTTAGGTTTTGTGGGCCATGCGGTCTTCACTACAACTACTCAGCTCAGCCATGATATTGCAAAAGCAGCCACGGGCAATACGTAAACAAATGAGCATGGCTGTATTCCAATAAAACTGTATGGACACTGAAATTGGAATTTCACATAATTTTTATGTGTTATAGAATATTATCCTTCTTTTGATTTTTTTCAACCATTAAAAAATATATAAAACAAGGCCGGGCATGGTGGCTCATGCCTGTAATCCCAGCACTCTCGAAGGCCGAGGCGGGTGGATCACAACGTCAAGAGATCGAGACCATCCTGGCTAATATGGTGAAACCCCATCTCTACTAAAAATACAAAAATTAGCTGCGCATGGTGGCGCACGCCTGTAATTGCAGCTACGCAGGAGGCTGAGGCGGGAGAATCGCTTGAACTCAGGAGGTAGAGGTTGCAGTGAGCCGAGATCATGCCACTGCACTCCATCCTGAGCAACAGAGTGAGACTCCATCTCAAAAAAAAAATGTATATATATATATATACACACACACATATATAAACATTCTTAACTTGCAGACTGTACAAGTTAAGAATGGCCAGAGATTGCTTATGTGCAATAGTTTGCCAATGCCTGGGATAAAAGAAAGGGTAAGGGGTAAGGCACAGTGGCTCACACTTGTAATCTCAGCATTTTGGAAGGCCAAGGCAAAGAATTGTTTGAGGCCAGGAGTTTGAGAACTAGCCTGGCAACATAGCAAGACTCCCATCTCCAAAATATTTAAAACATTAGCCAGGTGTGGTGGCTTCACCTGTGGTCCCAACTACTAGGGAGCCTGAGGTAGAAGGATTGCTTGAGCCCAGAAGATCGAGGCTGCAGTGAGCTATGATTGCACCACTGCACTCTAGCCTGGCTGACAGAGTGAGACCCTGTCTCAAAAGAAAGAAAAAGAAATTTAAAATAAATAAATAAATAACAAAGGTTAAGAAAGTCATTGAAGTCAAATAGTGTTTAAAACCTATTTAAAACCCCTTATTAGTGTTGTGACCCTGGGCAAGTTCCCCAACTTGTATGTCAAATGGAGATGGTCAAGAATGTGAATCTCATAGAGCTTGTGAGGATTAAAGGAAACCATGAATATGCAGTACTTAACTCAGACTATGCAGTACTGGGCTAAGAAATGCAGTACTTAGCCTAGTACTTATTCAGTACAGAGTACTGAGTATGCTGATTAGGTACACATAAATTGGCATTGTGGCGGTCACTATTTTTATTTTAACTCAACTTCTTAAAACATATTTCTCCCTATACAATGTGGAAATACAAAATATGTGCCTCCTGAAGAGCACTGGATTATTAGGGCATCTAGGTTCTTGTTTGGGCTCTATCACTAGGAATAATGACAAGTGATAACTCACATTTGCTGACCACTTACTATGGCACAGGTACTGTTATAAGGACTATAATGGTATTAACTCATTTAATCCTAATGGGAACTGAAGGACAAGAGTAGGTCCCACTCTAAGCCAGCTGTATGCTCTAAACTTGGGTCTTTATTTCTTCTTATGCAAAAATGCAGGGCTAAAGCAGAAGATTCCTCAGCTCATGCCCTATTCTGCTATTCTGATTTTCTATAATTTTGCCTCATAGTAGGTTTTCTTGTTAGGAAACCGTGACACTACTTCTTTAGCTGAAAAATGGGAGGACTCAATGATTTTGCATCATTTTGAGAGCTGCATCTGATGCATTCTAAAAATAATCCAGTGAAGAGGGCTGGAAAGGGGTGCTGAGCACCAGTCAATAGAGTAACTGGGGGCCTCCTGGGTATGTCCTGTGTGTGCTGAAGGACAACCTTTCCAACACAGAAAGGAACCCAATGCTTAAACTTTAGACATGTTTCCCATTAAAATCACAAACCAAATGTGTACTGAAGGATAATTCTACACTTGAAACTAAATTGTGGTATGTCTACTCATTCCTTTTTAAAAATCTCAGATAGTAAAAGTAATGACAATTACTGAACTCTGTATACATGGGGAATATCTCACAGGGTGCAGAAACTTCTTTCACTGCTAGTTAATTAAGTTGGCTGCCAGCACTGTGATATACATAGATGAAGCTGGTGATGGTATTATTCTTCTGTGGAAAGCTTCTGCAACACCAGGAGGCAGAGAGGTCTCCCTAACTACATTCCAACTGTGTCTCTCTACAGGTAATTTACTATTTTCAACATTTTCAACCACACAATCATTGGAGCATGTCTAAGAGTTGGAAACAACGTTATTTTAATTTTGCCTGTAATTACAAGGGCATTCTAACCATGAATTCCCAAATCTGATAAAGGTCACTTTAATTATCCCATTTCCCTCTTTTTAAGGGTCTCTTCTTCTCAAGAACATACCTGTTTCTAGTATCTCTGGCATTTTAGAATCTTAAAGAATAAAAACAGCTACTTTTCAGGGGTCTATGGCAAATACTGAGAGAAATACACCACCATATGCCCCTCCTCACCACGCCAGTCCACCCTTCTACTTCCTATAAATAGCACACATCCCCATTTACTCCATCCTTTCCTTCTGTCTGACCACAGCCAGCCTCCCTTGAAACTAATTCTTCCACTCATCACAGTATCCCTAGCACCTGGCATAATGCCTAATGCATAGTAGGCCCTTAATCAATATCTGTTGAGTGAGCAAACATCTACCAACACCTGCTATATGGGCTTGGAAACAGGGTGAAAAATGCAACTCTCAAATTGAAACTAAGCAAAATCAGCACAAATGTGCAAGAATGATCACCTCACTCAAAAATATTATTTTGTAATCTCCTTGAGAGTGAATTACATCAACTGAAATGTAACCTAATTAATTATAAAAGTCTTGAAATAATATTGAAATGTAATTTTTGATGATGGACAAGAAACACTAAAAAGGGAGAAGGGAATAGTTAATTGTGCAGTGGTGTCTCCAGCCCCACCCAGCCGGGAAGGAACCGGTAATCTATGTCTCCACATGCCTGAAGATGAGTTGTCCTTTCCTCCACCTCTGCTTTCTGTAGTCCTAATACAATTTCCTGTTGGAAACAGAATGTTCTGAAATGCTAATAACTCATCTATTTAGCAATTGTGGACCCAAACATAAACTGGCATTTTACTTTGTTGATCAGCCAATTGGACGTTTGGTTCTGAGATGCTAATAACTTGTGGGCAAACTCTGAACACCCTAAATTCTAAAATAAACATCTTTTTTCAATCACTGAAGCTACAGAAAAGCTGTATTCTGTGGCTACTCCCATGCTTCTCATGCAGGTTATCTGTTGAAAGAGGAGTGACCTTTATAAGTAAATGGATAAATGTAGGATGGAAGTCCAAAGCCAGTGAAAGAAAGTGGAAGAACTAGAACAATGAAACTCTTGAACCCACACACTCTGCACCTTCATGGTGAATCTGCACCACTAAAGTAGTGAAAACTCTGGGAACTCTAGAATCAGAGTAAATATGATTTTACTCAAAATATGAAGAACATGTAAGAGCAGGAGAATATAAAACTATTGAAACATGACAAATGAGCCAAGAACCAGGTCAATGAAGGGAACTGTGGCAGAAATAATGCTGTGTGTCCACCAAATGCTATTTCATTTTCCCCTTCCTGGCATCCTGATAAGACCACATTTTGCAGGTTCTGCAGCAGTTAGGTTAGGGCCAAGACAATGGATTATGGCTAAATGAGAGATGAAGGAAGTGATGTCTGCCCCTCTAGTGTGACCACTAAAATCCCTGCAGGATTATCTAAGCCCTCTCTTCCATGGCAACCCTGGAAGCCACATGCATTCATAACAGAAATATGAATGCAGCCTAGACCCTTTCATCATGATTTGGAGAAGAACTGTCTAAAAGAGCTGCTCAACTTGCACTAGATCACAGTGTGGGGAAGAGATAACATTTTACGGTGCTGAAGTCTCAGATTTCATGTTTGTCACTGAAACATTGTCTAAACTGTCCTAATTTCAGGATTTATCACAAATATCTTCTAGAAATCTATGTTCAAAGAATTTCACAATCATCAGCAAATATACAAGCAGAGCTGCTATTATATTTAGGAATTGGAAATTCACAAAAAGAGATTTACCTCAGGAAGGTTTTGTATGTATGTGTATAGACGTGTGTGTCTGTGTGTGTGTATTTGTTGGAACCCTTGAATATGAGATTCATGTTTCTAATGTAAGTAGACACATAAACAGCCATGTGGTCAAAACTCCCAAAAGTTTATATCTTCCATTACAAGGAAGTTCCATATGGAGAAGCCAAGGATTCTAATAATCGGAAAAGTTAGGTACCAAGATTCCCTAGTACCTAGGAAAGCTATTAACCAAGAAGAGTAGATTCCAGTTTTTTTGAAAAATAACTTGAACCCCTTACTTTAAACAAAGAACCAGCCAGGCGTGGTGGCTCATGCCTATAATCTCAGCATTTTGGGAGACTGAGGCAGGCAGATCACAGGGTCAGAAGTTTGAGACCAGCCTGGCCAACATGCTGAAACCCCATCTGTACTAAAAATACAAAAATTAGCCAGATGTGGTGGTGCGTGTCTGTAATCCCAGCTACTCAGGAGGCTGAGGCAGGAGAATTGCTTGAACCCGTGAGGCAGAGGTTGCAGTGAGCTGAGATTGTGCCACTGTATTCCAGCCTGAGCAACAGAGCAAGACTCTGTCTCAGAATAAAACAAAACAAACAAACAAACAAAAGTATGCTTCTCTTTGGAGTAATTCTGGTCAGAAAAGTTTAAGGGCAGGCTGATCAAAGAAAACAATTGTTCAGAACAAGACAACGTGGCTAACTGGGCCTTGGGCTATGAGGAAGACTACTAGAAAAGATACACATTGGACCACAAAGGAAATCATTTTTTCTACATGACTTAAAATCATTTACTTCATTGTAAAAAGTGGTTAAACTACCGGTTTCTGGAAGTCCTTTCTAGTTCTAAAATCTGTATTCTCTGAAATTTTGTATTAAGCACTCAGTTTATTTCTAACTAGGAAATTGAGTGCGTTGCTGAGAACAACCTTGTCTGAAGGAACCTAGAGACCCACACAGCATTTCTTCACCAGCAGAACTAGGTAAAAAAAAGTCTAGATGAATAGTAGCAAGCACCAAGGCCTAACAACTGGATGGCCATATAATTTATCATCCAAATTAGGGCATTTCTGGAAATGAAAAGAGGCATATTAATAATTGTGCCAGGACAACAGACATACATAAACCAGGAAGGGCTATCCTGGGAAAACTGGGGCATATGGTCACCCTACCTAAAGGCCAAATTTAAGGTATACACATCGAGTTCTATATGGAAGGTCAGGTTGGTCTACAAGGTGGAAAATACTCAAAAGCTGAGATTCTAGTAAGCAAGCAGTCTGTGAGTATGTCTTCTCCTCCAGTTGCTTTTGGGTTCCGTCATCATGTTTCACATGGCCACTGACACAGTTTGGCTGCGTCCCCACCCAAATCTCATCTTGAATTGTAGCTCCCATAATTCTCACGTGTTGTGGGAGGGACCCAGTGGGAGATCACTGAATCATGGGAGGCAGTTTCCCTGATACTGTTCTCATGGTAGTGAATAAGTCTCACAAGATCTGATGTCTTATAAGGGGAAACCCCTTTCACTTGGCTCTCATTCTCTCGTCTGCTACCATGTAAGACGTACCTTTCGCCTTCCACCATGATTGTGAAGCCTCCCCAGCCAGGTGGAACTGTGAGTCCATTAAACCTCTTTTTCTTTATAAATTACCCAGTCTTGGGTATGTCTTTATCAGCAGAGTGAAAACGGACTAATACAGCCACTGTTTTGGGAAAGCCTTGAGTAGGTGCCTTAGGCTCTCTCAGTGCATAACATCAGTAGGCGGATCTGGGCAAGAGGAGTCAGCAGTGTAAATTGTGGGAGTCAGGAAGCTATGAGATCACATTCACTGCAAGACACTGAACTTGTCAGGAGGTGACTAGCCATGCACCTTGCCATACATCTTTGTTCCTAAGTAAACAGTAGCACAAATACCCTAATTCAATTCTCAGTAGTAAAACATGTAAGTTACTTCCATATGTGTTCAAATTGGGACTGGAACAGAAGTTAAACAAACAGTAGAAAAATTAAATGATATCTAGAAAAGGAGTACCACAAATGCCCATATTTCTCATGCAAAGTCAGTCATCTGATTATCTGCTGCTTGAAAGTGCTTAACTTCTCAGTATTGGGAATCCTAATCACACCTAAATGAGCCCTGACATTCATCCAAGAAGTCTCCTACCACCCCTTCCTTCCAGGTCCACATTTCATTCATTTAATGACAACCAATGCTGTCATTGTGGAGACTCTCAACTTCATGGAGCCTCGAGCGTAGTGACATTGTTATGCCCAAGGCTCCATGAAGCCACAGTGAAGCACCGTGCCCGCTCCCTCTTTCCATTAGAAGCTTCTCTCTTTTGTCCTTTTATACACATAAGATATTTTAAATTCACTAGATAATTACTGTAAGTGGTAAGGCAGACACAAAATTTAAACTCAATACATTCATATAAACATAAGCTTGTATCCTACAATTATGCTTGCTCTTACATTGCTTTTCTTTTTGTAACAGAAGACTTTAAAAGTATAACAATTTTTCAACCATTACTTTTCTAAAGTTTTAAAAAAATTACTCATACCACCTAAAATAGTATTTATACCAAAAGTTGTTTCAGCTAAAAAATGTATACTCCTTTGAGTGTAAACAATACAGTAAGACTTTTAAGCTACGTTAAAAGATCGAGGACATGGAGAGGCTGGGATTTAAGCATGTAGCAATGATATATTAAGTGAGTGAAAATAATTATAGGTTGCATAGAAGCTTTGTGTTAAGCTAGACAAAGATGGCATGCCAGGCAAGGGCTGGTAAGTGTGGGCACATTTCATAGGAACAGAACTGCAGGCAGAGAATGTTCCTAGCATGAATAGGGTATAGAGGTTTTTCTTTGGGGTAACAAGAGAAATTTAATGAGCTCCTAAACCATATGAGAGATTGCAGTGGAAATGTAAATGTGTAGGTACTCCTGCATTTCAGGTAATGGTCCCATTAACCATAATAAAGTTTAGAAAACCCTGGTATAATGAGGACGAGAAACATAGGCAGGCCTGCAAGCTAATTGTAGAGTGGAGAAAGGAAGAGTTAGGAGACTTGAAGCGATATAAAAGCTGAGAACCCTCACTCAGCTGGCTTGATCAGCTGATAAAAGCCAGTGAGAGTTCCCTTCTGAGGAGGGTGGTATCAGAAGAAAAATCTTTAAATAAAAAATGAAAGATGTTTCATTTCTTCCCCTTAACTTAAAGCCCAACCATATGAAGTGGATAACACATTTCTAGTTGTGGCTACCAGTGTCTCTCCAAGTTTCCAGTAATTTTGAGATTCCTTTATGACAGAATCATGGTTACTTTCACAATTTAGTTTTACCCCCGTATGTCATAAAACCAAAAAAAAAAATTAAACACAAGGAAAACTGGATCCAAATAAAAAAGGCGTATCTTCTGCACATAGTTACACATCACTGAAATGCTACGATGAACAAATTTCAAAGCTAATAATGAATATAGTTGGTGAATATTGCTAACCCAGCTTCTTTTCTGATACATCCAATATTTATTAACATAACTATAAAGCAAGCATCACACATAAAGAAATTGCAGAGAACAGAAGAGGATCCATGATCAGCCTTGCCTTCTGGTAACCTTGTACAGAAGAAACTACTCTCTTCCAAGTCCAGTTTTTGCCACATTCTAGGAAAAGAACTCTTTTATTTTTTTACTTTTTTCATTTTTTATTCTATACAGAAAAACTGCACATCTGTTTATATGGTGTTCTATTTTTCCTAGGTATATATAAAATAGCCAAAAGAATAAAAAAGAAACCAATAGAAAAACTATCAGAAATAATAACAGTTAAGTAAGGTGGCTGGTTACAAGATAAATATGCAAAAACAAAATACATTTCTACATGTACAGCCAACAAAAAACATCTAAAAATAATCTAGGAGGAAAAGTTTCTACTAACAACAACAAATTTTATATGTGTACAAATATAGTTGTATTTATATATGTATAATGTACACAGAGATATATGTATATGAATATACATACATATATTTACATACATATATATAACCTATGAATAAACTTGGATTTAAATAAACATGAAGAAATATGTATACAACATGCAACTCATGAAAAAAAGAAAACAAGAAATATTCATGGTGATCAATCATATACCAACCTACAGCTGCACTAGCAATAAAATACCTGTGAATTAAAATAATGAAAGCGATCGTTTTCCCCCATTACTTTAGAAAATAAAAATGAATGACAGTAGCCACTGCTGGCAAGGATGTAGGAAAACTGGTATGCAGAGGGCAATTTGGCAATAGGTATCAAAAGCCCTGAAAGCATGTTCACCCTATAATCCACAAGTTCCACTCATAAGGGTTTCCTGAGGAAATGACTAGACAAAAAACAATACATGCATGATGTAGGTGAGAGCAGCTTTCTAGCGCTTTTACAGACACTTAGAAAGATGTTCACAACATCATTCAATGAAAAGAAAAATAAAAGAATACTATGCTTGGCAACTTTTTAGAAGTATGTTTATATATATACATTCACATATAGAAAAATATCTGAAAAGGTGTATACCAAATATAGCAGTGAGCTACTGTTTCCTGAAGAATTTTCAATAGTTTTTATTTTCTTTCTTTTGCTTAACTGTATTACCTAAAATTTTTACAATGAATGTATACTGCCATTTTAAGAAGAAACCACAATACAAGCTATATTTTTAAAGGAAAAGAAGCATAGCTCCTTTAATAAGGGAATTATTTAATTAAGGACTAATTTCACGTCCAGGAAACACCAGGAACCACAGACATTCACAATACCACCACCTACCATGCAGGGAGCAGCAGCTGGCCAGGCTTTCCCTACATCCCCTAAACTCAATGAGACAGATGTTCCCTGAACATCAGCTGGTGGGAGTAGGTAGACAAAAAGAGAAACAAAATGCCTCTCACCGTCAAGGTGATTATAATCTCATTGCTAAAATAAGCCAAAGCAGCAGTTAGCCTACTACCATAAATAACAAACAAAGCATCAAGCAGCCCTCAAGGAGAAAATTAGTTTCAATTAATATGATCAGGGAACCCTTTAGTGAAGAAGCAGGGCTTAGGCAGTCTCTATGATACAATTTGGACAGGGAAATACAGGCAGGAAAGAGAAGATCCTATAGACAAGGACTACTGTGTACAAATCCATGAAACAGGAAAAGGCAAAGAGGCCTATTCAGGGAAAAGCTAAAAGTCCAGTTGAGCTGGGGCATCACTGATATGGGGCAATAGTGTTGAAAAGGTGGGTTTAGAAACAGTGACCCACAGGCTTAAGCAAGGGGTAGGACTTTCAAAGGAAAGAGATCTCTAGAACCAGAACTCAGAACCTGGAAGGCTATTTATAAAGGCTGAAAGCAAGCAGAAGCTGCAAAGACTTCAGGACCTGGGAAGGGCTGAACACAGATAAGATTCTCTTACTGGGTCAATTAGAGCCATCAGCAAAGTAATTAATGTTAGCAGCAGGAGAGAACGGCAAGAGACCAGCAAAGACATTAAGGAGCAGCCTCTCCACATATGAAAGCCTGTGGCTTTAACTGTCCTCCACTCATTCAATTAACAGCCGAAGATACTGAGTGAGAGAAAAAAATAAGAAGAGAATTAAAGAAATGATTAACAAAGATAAAGGTTTTTACCTAAATGTTGCCATTTCTTCAAATTCTTTCACTGTAAATTATAGATGTTTGTCCTAAAATTTTTATTATGCAAATGCTAATGTGTACTTTGTAATTTTACACTGTTTTAATAAAGGAAGAATAAGATTTTTGTAGAACTACTACTATTGTCTTCTGTGTGCTCTCTTCCTCTCTTTTTGTCCTACCTAGGAGAAGCCCAACTCTTGATTTCTCCTGCACCACCACAACCTGAGCCTGGAATATATCTACTGGCTGAACTGAGACAGGGGGCCTCTGTAGAGCAAATACCCAAGAGACAGACTGAGGGCACGTCTGCACAACCCCGTAAAGTAAAAGGCATTTGAAGTTGTCACCCTTGATTTCTCTACTATACAGAAGACAATATTCTGTGCAATCATGGTACCCTTCACACATATAACACAGGAATGTTTAGAGATGATCATCTTGGTCCTTTTTATTTTTTATTTTTTTGAGGCAGGCTCTTGCTCTGTTACCCAGGCTAGAAGGCGGTAGAAATATCATGACTCACAGCAGCCTCAGCCTCCCAGGTTCAAGCAATTTTCCCACCTTGGCCTGCCAAGTAGCTGGGGACCACAGGTACGTGCCACCATGAGTGGCTCATCTTTATTTTTTTGTAGAGATGGAGTCTCACTATCTTCCCCAGGCTGGTCTCCAACTCCTGGGCTCAAGCAATCCTCCCTTCTTGGCTTCCCAAAGTGCTGGTATTAGAAGCATGAGCCACCTTGCCAGGCTGGTTCTTCTTAAACAGTAGATATGTTTAAGTAATTGTCACAATGTAGCAATTAGAAACATACTTCTACAGTAATCTCAAACCATTATGGTAGATAAGAACACAACCTAGCAAGAAGAGGAAGAGAACAGAGAATTTGTAATGCTTTCTTCATGTGGGTACAAAACTATTATCATACAAAATGGCACCTATTTTTTTAAATTACCATTTAGAAAAACGACCTTCAAATAAGCCCACCTTCTGAGCACATTTCATGGCATCACAAAAATTGTTCACTGGGACTTCGATTGTTTAAAAAAAAGTCATGATTTACCTAAAGCACAACTAATTTCTCTAACAAACAGAATTTTCATTCTTCTAAATTATGTACCATTTTAAAATAATAACAAGCTAAGATACCTCTGAAAATTACAGAATATATGGGAAAAACTGTCAGTCATTTGTAGCTTCTTTGGAAAGGATAATTCTTCCAACTGGTGTGGACTTTCAGATTCAGTGTCATTTATGAGAGTGCTAACCGGCCCTTTTTCACTGTGCTGTCATATCCTGTCACAGGCGAATGCCTGCACTAAACAGGCACCCAGGAGCTGACTATCTCTGAGATCTCAGAGAAGTAACTAACATTGTTACACTAGTCTTTTCCCTTACAAAAACCAAGAATGTTGAATTATAGGGTCTCTAAGGAAACTTCTAAGTCTAAAAGAGTGAATATGAGTATGATTGTCATCACCTCCTACCCTAAATATATACCTATGCTAAACTGGAAGTTGAGGACTATTAACACACACATCTATTTGATATTTTCATCTATTTGATACATGCTTTGTCAAATAATCAGCTATTGCATACTGGGATGACTTCAGGCCCATCTTTTTCAGAAGGTGCTGAAAGAACAGTTCCATTCGTATTGCCTATACGCTGTAAAGAGCTGCTGAAATTTTCTTCTATTCTACATATTTCTATGTACCTCAACTAAAAGACTGTACCCCAATTACCAAGATGTAAAGTGATACGCTCTTTCTACAGATTAGATTGATAACAAAATTCCTTTACATAGAAATTAATCTGAGAGCTAATGATCAAGATCTGCTAAAGCCACAGTTGCATTAACACCAAGCTATTTAAGTGGTCTGTTGAAAATCAGATAACACAATTAGAAAACCATCACTTAATTGTAATTAAAACAAATAAAAAAAAAACTGAGAGTCATGCTAACATGTTTTTAATCATAAAAGACACTAAAAAACAAATATAGTGAAAATGTAAGTACTCATCCAGCAAAATCTTATAATAAGCAAATTTGATGACAATTGATGTCACTTTGAAAGACATGTATAAAACAGAGATTAGAGGTGCATAATTTAATCTACTCCAGGCTAATTATAGTCTAGACATTTTGCATAATACTAAAACTGAATTTTTATCTTTTAACTATTATTAACTACACTCGATTCTCTAAATATATGTCTTGAAATCATTTTAAATAATTATAAGCACACACATTCCTTCTATCCTAATTAAATATAATGTGCCAGTAATAAAATCCAGTGGTAGTAGAAAAATGCAGAACAACAGATCTATAAATCAGAGCTTTAAGACAATTTCTAAAAATGAGCATTTTTCCTGCAGCCAGACAACTTTCATTAAATGGTCTTAAATTTTCAGTCCATGTAGACTATCTTACTCACATTCACAAAGTGCCTTGCAGTGTTTGAATCAAAAGCAAAACCTTTGTAAGATTCCAGAAGCAGCCAAATCCCAAAGAGACTGACACAGAAAAAAAGAGAAACTATTCTATTTAGGTCTTTCAGAGGGACTATTTTTAATTTAATCTTAAAACCAGACATTTTTAGAACCCTGGTAGAAATGCTAGCATTAACTGTATATGGTCCATTATGGTGAATTTACTATCAGTATCAGTTCCAGAAACCAGAATGGTTAGGACTAGAGAAGATAGGAGAAAAGTCCTAAATGAACTGATGCACATCCAGGAAAGCCACACCAAGGTTGGTAACTCATGACAGGGGTAGAAAAATGAAGTGGCCACTCCAGGAAAAATCCAGAAGCCTGTGGTCTAGTAGAGTCAAAATTCTGGGTCAAGAGAAATGCCTATAAAGGCTAGAGATCATACCAGCCTGTGGACACTAGATAAGCAAACAAGACTCTCCAAAATAACCATCCCATAAAAAGCAAAGGCACCACATTGCATCCACAGTTCTTGGTATAGCTGCCTACACAGAGTAGGCATTCTAACGTTTGTTGATGAAGAGTCAACAAGTCAAGCAGCTCAGAAAAAAACAAGATGGCACATCATACTCAAGACAGGAATCCACAGGAACCTGAGGGTCCTAGAGGCAGGGCTTAGCCCCCAGGTAAGCAATGAGGGGTCTGAGGTAGCACACGGCAGTAGCAGCAAGAAAACTTTGAGACTCGGGCTACTTTCTGTCTCTATCTTTTGTAGATAAGTATCTGTGAAGGCAAAAGTCAATCCCAGGCAGTCAGCCCATGAAGACTGGGAATGTGTGGCTGAAAGAACAAAGGATGAGAGCAGACATGATTGCAAGATTACTTCAGGAACAGTCCTCTTTAGTATATTTCAAACAGAGCTTTACAAAGAAAGTGCATACGTGTGTTTAGGTGTATGTGTTGTGTGTACAAGCGTGATTTTTTTATTTTAGCAAGCTATAACAAATAGTAAGACAACAAAATGCTGCTGGTATATGTCCACGAAGATCAGGAGGAAATGAGGTCAGAAGAAGTTGTCTGCCCTCAAACTGCTAGGCCAAAATAGAAAATTTCCAATTATTCCTTATCAAACAAGGGTAGGTTGGGTGCCAGCTCACTGAATATTTGCATTATATGTACGTGAACTTTTCTTTTTACACTAGTTCTAATTTCAGTGACACAGCATGAATAGCCAAAATCCTTCAAGAGTGAATGTCTGTGCCCTCCCAAAATTCATATATTGAGGCCCTAACCCCCAATGTGATGGTACTAGGAGACGGGGCTTTTAGGAGGTAATTAGGTTTAGATGAGGGCAAAGGGGTGAAGTCCTTGTGATAAATTAGTACTCTTTTTTAAGAAGAGACCAAAGAACTTTGTCTCTCCCTCTCTCTCTCTACCATATGAAGACACAGCAAGAAGGTGGCTTGTCTGTAAGCCAGGAAGAGGGTCTTTGCCAGCAACTAAATCTCAAGGTGCCTTGATCTTAGACTTCCTAGCCTCCAAAACTGTGAGAAATAAATGTTGTTTAAGCTTCCCAGTTGACGAAATTTTGCTATAGCAGCCTGAGCAGACTAAGACAAGCATTAATTCTCTCCTCAATCCTAAACAAATTATTCTTTTGTGGAATGTTAGAAAAAAAATGCGTCTACATTATCTTTATTTTTTTCCTGAAAATTCTATTGTTACAATTTTTTAGCACTACTTGGTTTTTTCTTTCTTTTTTTTTTTTTTAATAAAAATGCCCAAATCTTCCATGTAAGCTTCAGGATGAGAGGTTACCTTGGGTAGGAGTTGGGGTGGGGGAACGTGACTGAGAGGAACACAGAGAGCTTCTGAGACACAAGCAATGTTCTATTTCTCAACCTGGATGGTGGGTATATACAAATGTCCATTTTATTACTTTAAACTGGGTGAATAGATTTTCCACTCCTTTATGTGTACATTTCATAATTTTCATAAATTAGAGGAAAAGAAACCCAAAATGTTTACAGATAATAGAAACAGAAGAGCCCAGCCCAATTCTGACATTAAAAATTTTGAGTATGAGACAAGTTGAGCCAAAAACAGACCCAGGAAAAAGCCTCTGGAATTAGAAAGCTGTCACTACTAAGACCAGAACAGGAAAAAAAAAAACTCTAAAGAACATGTGGGAGGTGAAAAGCACAGAGAGAACAAAAGGC
Organism: Pongo abelii; assembly: GCF_028885655.2. Classification (NCBI taxonomy): domain Eukaryota; kingdom Metazoa; phylum Chordata; class Mammalia; order Primates; family Hominidae; genus Pongo; species Pongo abelii. Next base: position 109,840,184 of record NC_071996.2, on the reverse strand, counting down.
AACTTTCTCCTTCTCTAAAAATAGCAAGCCTATTAGGCCACTTTTAGACTCCAGTGTTCACATAGGAGTCCATTTCTATTAAAAGAGTAAAACTTAGAAAGGAAAAAGAAGTTCTTGGAGGATGCCAAAGCATGGAAAAGTTCAAAAATTTCACGAAATAATAGACCAGACAGGATTTGAACTATATCTGACTTTATTACCAAAATAGTGAACTATCAGACCAGAGAGCTGTAGGAGCAGAAGACTAAAGGGTAAGACAAACCAAATCCTTCCCCACACTGTTTTTTTCTATGGAAGGACACAGAGGAGCAAAGACTGTGTGTGGTGCAACATGGAGCAAATCTCATGGAGCAAATCTCATGGAGCGTGCCACCACAACAAAGCTGGTTTTAAAATAAAATGGCAAGGGAAATTATCCTGTGCCCTTCCCTGGAAGAATGTGCCAACTTATATTTGATTTTTAAAAAACAGATCTTGCTTTCAATCACCAAAACTGCCATGGCTGGAAAATATCAATCTCAGTTGTTTCAATGATCACTAGAAAACACATTTCTGAGTTCATAATGACAATAAATGTCTTCCTTTTCTGACTCCCATATTCTCCTACTGTATTAAGAGATGTCTGTACACAGGAAGGTGAAATTCATGGATGATAACACCAACATTGAATCTAAAGAAAAGCAAGACCTATGATCACGACTATACTGAAATACAGGCATACCTTGGGGATACTGCAGGATCTGTTTCAGACTACCACAATAAAGCAAGTATCACAATAAAGCAAGTTACACAAATTTTTGGTTTCCCAGTGTACATAAAAGGTAGGTTTACACTATACTGTACTGTAGTCTATTATGCGTGTAATAGCATTATATCTAAAAATACTTTATTGCTAAAAAATGCTAACGATCACCTGAGCCCTTCAGCAAGTTGTAATCTTTTTGCTGGTGGAGGATCTTGTCTTGATGTTGATGGCTGCTGAACTGAGTGATCAGTGGTTGATGAAGGCTAGAGTGGCTGTGCCAATTTATTGAAATAAGACAACAATGAAGCTTGTCTCATTGATTGACTCTTCATGAAAGATTTCTCTGTAGCATGTGATGCTGTGTGACAGCATTCTACCCACAGCAGAACTTCTTTCAAAATTGGAGTCAATCCTCTCAAACTCTGCCCAACCACATTTATGTAATATTCTAAATCCTTTGCTGTCATTTCAACAATGTTCACAGCAACTTCACCAGAAGTAGATTCCATCTCATGAAACCACTTAAGTAACTCTTCATCCATTCAAGTCTTATCATGAGATTGCAGCAGTTCAGTCACATCTTCAGGCTCCACTTCTAGTTCTTCCTCTCTTAGTATTTCTACCACATCTGCAGTGACTTCCTCCACTGAACTCTTGAACCCCTCAAAGTCATCCATGAGGGTTGAAATCAACTTACTCCAAACTCCTGTAAATGTTTATATTTTCACCTCCTTCCATTAATTACGAATGTTCTTAATGGAATCCAGAATGGTGAATCCTTTCCAGAAGGTTTTCTATTTACTTTGCCCAGACCCATTAGAGTAATCACGATCTATGGCAACTATCACCTTACAAAATGTAATACAAAAAGTATTTCTGAAATAATAAGACTTGAAAGTTGAAATTACTCCTTGATTCATGGGCTTCAGAATGGATGTTGTGTTATCAGGCATAAAAACAACATTAATCTCGTACATCTCCATCAGCACTCTTGGGTGGCCAGGTGCATTGTCAATGAGCAGTAATACTTTAAAAAGGAATCTTTTTTTGTCCTGTGCCATAGGTCTCAACAGTGTGCTTAAAATATTCAGTAAACCATATTGTAAACAGATGTGCTGTTACCCAGGCTTTGTTGTTCCATTTATGGAGCACAGGCAGAATAGATTTCGCATAATTCTTAAGGGCTGTAGGATTTTCAGAATGCTAAATGAGCACTGGCTTCAACCTAAAGTCACAAGCTGCATTATCACCAAACAAGAGTCAGCCTGTTCTTTGCAGCCTTGAAGCCAGGTTTTGACTTCTCCTCTCTAGTTATGAAAGTCCTAGATGGAGTCTTCTTCCAATAGGAAGGCTGTTTCATCTACATTGAAAATCTGGGGAGGAGCCAAGATGGCCGAATGGGAACAGCTCCTGTCTACAGCTCACAGCGGGAGCGACGCAGAAGACGGGTGATTTCTGCATTTCCATCTGAGGTACCAGGTTCATCTCACTAGGGACTGCCAGACAGTGGGCGCAGGTCAGTGGGTGACCGCACCGTGCGCAAGCCGAAGAAGGGCGAGGCATTGCCTCACTCGGGAAGCGCGAGGGGTCAGGGAGTTCCCTTTCCTGGTCAAAGAAAGGGGTGACAGACGGCACCTGGAAAATTGGGTCACTCCCACCCGAATACTGCGCTTTTCCGATGCGCTTAAAAAACGGCGCACCAGGAGATTACACCCTGCACCTGGCTCAGAGGGTCCTATGCCCACAGAGTCTCGCTGATTGCTAGCACAGCAGTCTGAGATCAAACTGCAAGGCGGCAGCGAGGCTGCGGGAGGGGCGCCCGCCATTGCCCAGGCTTGCTTAGGTAAACAAAGCAGCCCAGAAGCTCAAACTGGGTGGAGCCCACCACAGCTCAAGGAGGCCTGCCTGCCTCTGTAGGCTCCACCTCTGGCGGCAGGGCACAGACAAACAAAAAGACAGCAGTAACCTCTGCAGACTTAAATGTCCCTGTCTGACAGCTTTGAAGAGAGCAGTGGTTCTCCCAGCACGCAGCTGGAGATCTGAGAACAGGCAGACTGCCTCCTCAAGTGGGTCCCTGACCCCGAGCCCCAAGCAGCCTAACTGGGAGGCACCCCCCAGCAGGAGCAGACTGACATCTCACACGGCCAGGTACTCCAACAGACCTGCAGCTGGGTGTCCTGTCTGTTAGAAGGAAAACTAACAAACAGAAAGGACATCCACACCAAAAACCCATCTGTACATCACCATCATCAAAGAGCAAAAGTAGATAAAACCACAAAGATGGGGAAAAAACAGAGCAGAAAAACTGGAAACTCTAAAAAGCAGAGCGCCTCTCCTCCTCCAAAGGAACGCAGTTCCTCACCAGCAACGGAACAAAGCTGGACGGAGAATGACTTTGACGAGCTGAGAGAAGAAGGCTTCAGACGATCAAATTACTCTGAGCTACGGGAGGATATTCAAACCAAAGGCAAAGAAGTTGAAAACTTTGAAAAAAATTTAGAAGAATGTATAACTAGAATAACCAATACAGAGAAGTGCTTAAAGGAGCTGATGGAGCTGAAAACCAAGGCTTGAGAACTATGTGAAGAATGCAGAAGCCTCAGAAGCCGATGCGATCAAATGGAAGAAAGGGTATCAGCCATGGAAGATGAAATGAATGAAATGAAGCGAGAAGGGAAGTTTAGAGAAAAAAGAATAAAAAGAAACGAGCAAAGCCTCCAAGAAATATGTGACTATGTGAAAAGACCAAATCTACGTCTGATTGGTGTACCTGAAAGTGACTGGGAGAATGGAACCAAGTTGGAAAACACTCTGCAGGATATTATCCAGGAGAACTTCCCCAATCTAGCAAGGCAGGCCAACATTCAGATTCAGGAAATACAGAGAACGCCACAAAGATACTCCTCGAGAAGAGCAACTCTAAGACACATAATTGTCAGATTCACCGAAGTTGAAATGGAGGAAAAAATGTTAAGGGCAGCCAGAGAGAAAGGTCGGGTTACCCTCAAAGGGAAGCCCATCGGACTAACAGCGGATCTCTCAGCAGAAACTCTACAAGCCAGAAGAGAGTGGGGGCCAATATTCAACATTCTTAAAGAAAAGAATTTTTAACCCAGAATTTCATAGCCAGCCAAACTAAGTTTCATAAGTGAAGGAGAAATAAAATACTTTACAGACAAACAAGTGCTGAGAGATTTTGTCACCACCAGGCCTGCCCTAAAAGAGCTCCTAAAGGAAGCACTAAACATGGAAAGGCACAACCAGTACCAGCTGCTGCAAAATCATGCCAAAATGTAAAGACCATCGAGACTAGGAAGAGACTGCATCAACTAACGAGCAAAATAACTAGCTAACATCATAATGACAGGATCAAATTCACACATAACAATATTAACTTTAAATGTAAATGGACTAAATGCTCCAATTAAAAGACACAGACTGGCAAATTGGATAAAGACTCAAGACCCATCAGTGTGCTATATTCAGGAAACCCATCTCACGTGCAGAGACACACATAGGCTCAAAATAAAAGGATGGAGGAAGATCTACCAAGCAAATGGAAAGCAAAAAAAGGCAGAGGTTGCAATCCTAGTCTCTGATAAAATAGACTTTAAACCAACAAAGATCAAAAGAGACAAAGAAGGCCATTACATAATGGTAAAGGGATCAATTCAACAAGAAGAGCTAACTATCCTAAATATATATGCACCCAATACAGGAGCACCCAGATTCATAAAGCAAGTCCTGAGTGACCTACACAGTGACTTAGACTCCCACACATTAATAATGGGAGACTTTAACACCCCACTGTCAACATTAGACAGATCAACGAGACAGAAAGTCAACAAGGATACCCAGGAATTGAACTCAGCTCTGCACCAAGCGGACCTAATAGACATCTACAGAACTCTCCACCCCAAATCAACAGAATATACATTCTTTTCAGCACCACACCACACCTATTCCAAAATTGACCACATACTTGGAAGTCAAGCTCTCCTCAGCAAATGTAAAAGAACAGAAATTATAACAAACTATCTCTCAGATCACAGTGCAATCAAGCTAGAACTCAGGATTAAGAATCTCACTCAAAACCGCTCAACTACGTGGAAACTGAACAACCTGCTCCTGAATGACTACTGGGTACATAACGAAATGAAACCAGAAATAAAGATGTTCTTTGAAACCAACGAGAACCAAGACACAACATACCAGAATCTCTGGGATGCATTCAAAGCAGTGTGTAGAGGGAAATTTATAGCACTAAATGCCCACAAGAGAAAGCAGGAAAGATCCAAAATTGACACCCTAACATCACAATTAAAAGCAAGAGCAAACACATTCAAAAGCTAGCAGAAGGCAAGAAATAACTAAAATCAGAGCAGAACTGAAGGAGATAGAGACACAAAAAACCCTTCAAAAAATTCATGAATCCAGGAGCTGGTTTTTTGAAAGGATCAACAAAATTGATAGACCGCTAGCAAGACTAATAAAGAAAAAAAGAGAGAAGAATCAAATAGATGCAATAAAAAATGATAAAGGGGATACCACCACCAATCCCACAGAAATACAAACTACCATCAGAGAATATTACAAACACCTCTATGCAAATAAACTAGAAAATCTAGAAGAAATGGATAAATTCCTCGACACATACACTCTCCCAAGACTAAACCAGGAAGAAGTTGAATCTCTGAATAGACCAATAACAGGAGCTGAAATTGTGGCAATAATCAATAGCTTACCAACCAAAAAGAGCCCAGGACCAGATGGATTCACAGCCAAATTCTACCAGAGGTACAAGGAGGAACTGGTACGATTCCTTCTGAAACTATTCCAATCAATAGAAAAGGAGGGAATCCTCCCTAACTCATTTTATGAGGCCAGCATCATCCTGATACCAAAGCCTGGCAGAGACACAACCAAAAAAGAGAATTTTAGACCAATACCCTTGATGAACATTGATGCAAAAATCCTCAATAAAATACTGGCAAACTAAACCCAGCAGCACATCAAAAAGCTTATCCACCATGATCAAGTGGGCTTCATCCCTGGGATGCAAGGCTGGTTCAATATACGCAAATCAATAAATGTAATCCAGCATATAAACAGAATCAAAGACAAAAACCACATGATTATCTCAATAGATGCAGAAAACGCCTTTGACAAAATTCAACAACCCTTCATGCTAAAAATTAGGTATTGATGGGACGTATCTCAAAATAATAAGAGCTATCTATGACAAACCCGCAGCCAATATCATACTGAATGGACAGAAACTGTAAGCATTCCCTTTGAAAACTGGCACAAGACAGGGATGCCCTCTCTCACCACTCCTATTCAACATAGTGTTGGAAGTTCTGGCCACGGCAATTAGACAGGAGAAGGAAATAAAGGGTATTCAATTAGGAAAAGAGGAAGTCAAATTGTCCCTGTTTGCAGACGACATGATGGTATATCTAGAAAACCCCATTGTCTCAGGCCAAAATCTCCTTAAGCTGATAAGCAACTTCAGCAAAGTCTCAGGATACAAAATCAATGTGCAAAAATCACAAGCATTCTTATACACCAACAACAGACAAACAGAGAGCCAAATCATGAGTGAACTCCCATTCACAATTGCTTCAAAGAGAATAAAATACCTAGGAATCCAACTTACAAGGGACGTGAAGGACCTCTTCAAGGAGAACTACAAACCACTGCTCAAGGAAATAAAAAAGGATACAAACAAATGGAAGAACATTCCATGCTCATGGGTAGGAAGAATCAATATCGTGAAAATGGCCATACTGCCCAAGGTAATTTACAGATTCAAAGCCATCTCCATCAAGCTACCAATGACTTTCTTCACAGAATTGGAAAAAACTACTTTAAAGTTCATATGGAACCAAAAAAGAGCCCGCATCACCAAGTCAATCCTAAGCCAAAAGAACAAAGCTGGAGGCATCATGCTACCTGACTTCAAACTATACTACAAGGCTACAGTAACCAAAACAGCATGGTACTGGTACCAAAACAGAGATATAGATCAATGGAACAGAACAGAGCCCTCAGAAATAACGCCGCATATCTACAACTATCTGATCTTTGACAAACCTGAGAAAAACAGCAATGGGGAAAGGATTCCCTATTTAATAAATGGTGCTGGGAAAACTGGCTAGCCATATGTAGAAAGCTGAAACTGGATCCCTTCCTTACACCTTATGCAAAAATCAATTCAAGATGAATTAAAGACTTAAACGTTAGACCTAAAACCATAAAAACCCTAGAAGAAAACCTAGGCAATACCATTCAGGACATAGGCATGGGCAAGGACTTCATGTCTAAAACACCAAAAGCAATGGGAACAAAAGCCAAAATTGACAAATGGGATCTAATTAAACTCAAGAGCTTCTGCACAGCAAAAGAAACTACCATCAGAGTGAACAGGCAACCTACAAAATGGGAGAAAATTTTCGCAACCTACTCATCTGACAAAGGGCTGATATCCAGAATCTACAATGAACTCCAACAAATTTACAAGAAACAAACAAACAACCCCATCAAAAAGTGGGCGAAGGACATGAACAGACACTTCTCAAAAGAAGACATTTACGCAGCCAAAAAACACATGAAAAAATGCTCACCATCACTGGCCATCAGAGAAATGCAAATCAAAACCACAATGAGATACCATCTCACACCAGTTAGAATGGCAATCATTAAAAAATCAGGAAACAACAGGTGCTGGAGAGGATGTGGAGAAATAGGAACACTTTTACACTGTTGGTGGGACTGTAAACTAGTTCAACCACTGTGGAAGTCGGTGTGGCGATTCCTCAGGGATCTAGAACTAGAAATACCATTTGACCCAGCCATCCCATTACTGGGTATATAACCAAAGGACTGTAAATCATGCTGCTATAAAGACACATGCACACGTATGTTTATTGCGGCACTATTCACAATAGCAAAGACTTGGAACCAACCCAAATGTCCAACAATGATAGACTGGATTAAGAAAATGTGGCACATATACACCATGGAATACTATGCAGCCATAAAAAATGATGAGTTCATGTCCTTTGTAGGGACATGGATGAAATTGGAAATCATCATTCTCAGTAAACTATCGCAAGAACAAAAAACCAAACACCGCATATTCTCACACATAGGTGGGAATTGAACAATGAGAACACATGGACACAGGAAGGGGAACATCACACTCTGGGGACTGTTGTGGGGTGGGGGGAGGGGGGAGGGATAGCATTGGGAGATATCCCTAAAGTATAATAATAATTAAAAAAAAAAGAAAAAAGAAAATCTGTTGTTTAGTGTAGCCACTTTTATTAATTATCTTAGCTAGATGTTCTGGATAACTTGCTAAAGCTTCTATATTAGCACTTGCTGCTTTACCTTGTACTTTTATGTTATGGAAACAGCTTCTTTCCTTAAATCTCATGAACCAAATTCTGCTAGCTTCAAACTTTTCTTTTGCAGCTTTTTCATCTCTCTCTGTCTTCATAAAATTGAGGAGAGATATGCTCTGGATTCGGCTTTCACTTAATGGAATGTTTTGGCTGGTTTGATCTTCTATCCAGAACATTAAAACTTTCTCCATATCAGCAACAAGGCTGTTTCACTTTCTTATCATTCCTGTGTTCACTGGAATAGCACATTTAATTTCCTTCAGAAACTTTTCCTTTGCATTCACAACTTGGCTAACTGGCTCAAGAGGCCTCGGTTTCAGCCTGTCTCAGCTTTCAACATGCCTTGAAACTATGCTTAATAATTCCTAGCTTTTAATTTCAAGTAAGAGACATGTGACTCTTCCTTTCACTTAAACACTCAGAGGACAGTATAAGGTTGTTAATTGACCTAATTTCAAAATTGTTGTGTTTCATGGAATAGGGAGGCCAGGGAGGGAGAGAGAAGGGGAGTGGCCAGTTGGTGGAGAAGGCAGGACATACACATTTATCCATAAAGTTCACTGGATTCTATGGGTACAGTCTGTGGCACCCCCAAAACAATCATAATAGTAACATCAAACATCACTGATCACAGATCACCATAATAATTTAAATAATAATGAAAAAGTCTGAAATACTGTGAGAATTACCAAAATATGACACAGACAGTGAAGTGAGCATGTGCTGTTGGAAAAATGGTGCAAATAGACTTGCTCAATGCACGGCTCCCAAAAACCTTCAACTTGTTAGAAGCACAATATCTGCAAAGCACAATTAAGTGAAGAACATAAAACTAGGTATATCTGTGCACTCATGTTATATAGTTCAAGGCACTTCCAGATGCTTTTTGCTCAAAAAAATAAAGTCTTTTTCAGAGTTTCTATTTTTTCATCAAAGACAATACATTACATTGTTAGACTATTTAGAACATCCAATAATTCTAAAAAGGGTTATTCTAGGAATGTCTTCACATGCATGCTCAGAGGGTCAGATCAGCATTATAAATTGTTCTATTTTTATACAAAAGTTTTTAAATCTTGAGGCCATGTAACAGCACTCAATAGCCTTTTCAGCTGATTACAGTATCTAAAACCAGAGGACATTTTTGAAATAGCTAGCAATTTAAATACCCACACTAAACTGCAATTTAAAATCAGAAATGATGAGTGAAGTAATAGCATAATGAGGCTTTTTTCCTTTTTTCTGTGTCTCATGCCTGATCATTCTTACAATTCTTAACTAGAGAAGAATTTGAATTTGTTCGTCCTTTAAGAGGCTATTAAGCAGCTTGTTTAGAAAATTGGAAGTAATTCTAATTTTTAAACTCATAATCTCATGAAATAAGCATGTGGATATCAGTTCTCTTTATCTCTTTTATGTGAATTCTAAGCATTACACCATTTCCTATAGTTACCTACATTTCACCACATATGTCATTGAAACTACCTTCTAAATATTCCAAATCCCAGTCATCTCCACCTAGTGTTGAATAACTCAGTGAATGTTCCTAGTTAACAGAACCTCATTGTTACTTTGTCATCCAAGGCCACTGACACTGTAACATACCTAGGGAAATATGTAACAGTCAAAACACTTCCACGGAATGAAAATGTTTCCTTCCCTCTCATTTTCTGTCTTAGACTATCATTAATTTTTCCTTATTTGGATTCCTTGCACAGATAAGTTTCTCATAAATAGCAACAAAGGAATAAAAAAAGAGGAATAAAAAATTACTACACATTCCCTATAGAAAGAAATTAGTCCAATTTCAAGCCGCTAAAAACTACAAAGCTAAATACTGAGAAGTCTAAGCCAACACATGCACCCGCAGAATTTCAACAGGTCAGAGGACCCTCCAGAGGTGAAGTGAAGAAATGTGAAAGTTCAAACGCCTGCTTGCCACACAGAGCTCCAAGGAGGTTCTGCTATGAGCTCCACTGACCTGATCATGGCCCTAGGGAGGGATGCACCCCTCCAAGGCAGAGAACAACAGACTGGTGAAGAGTGATCAAAACAACAAACTCCAAACAAGCTGTGGAACACTGGCTCACTCTTCCCTCCCTGTCCCTACTGGCTCACCTCCCCACACTCTGCTTCAGCAAATAGCTGTCCCCATGCATGGAAGAATCATAATGAGAAAGAGGAGAACACAGATAACCAGGAAGAAAAGAAAGAAGGAAAGTAGCAAAGCACAGGGGAGATGAAGGATATGCATCATAAGAAAACAGAGGAAATGTTCAAATACTCTGATCTCAAAGAAATTATAGAAAGAACCTCTTTGGTAAAAGGACTTCAAACAGACATCATAAAAGAACATGAAAAGGCAGCTGGCAAAGCTCAGGAGAGAAAAAAAAATGAAAGAAAAAATAAATAGTACAAGGGTGCAACCCAAATTAGAAAAAGGAAAAACAATGAAAATACAGCCAGGAATCAATGATAAAATGGTATAGGGATGATGGACAAAAAAGATAAAAGATACACTTTGTTGGTAGGTACTCCTAAATAAAACACATGGAAGAGAAAAAATAGGTAAAAATATAACAGAACAGAACTTTCCTAAAATCAAAGAAAAGACTTGAATTTGCAGCTCAAAAAAATATACCATGTTCCTGGAAAAACTGGTAAAACAATGAACATAAATAGTGTTAGTACACCTGGAAGTTACTGATAAAGAAAAATCATATGACCATCTGAGGCTGAAAAAGTGAGCTCTCTAAAAGGAAAAACTAGGTGGCCTCACACTCACTGAGAAAATCTCCAGCTTAAGCTGAGCCATTTCTATAAAGTCCCAGGGAAAGTATGATTCAAAATTTCATGTCCAGCCAAGTTATTCTTCAAACATTTTCCAACTGTTGAAGAACTCATGAAATACAACACTCAAAAGTCTTTCTCAAACAATCTGCTTTTTAATTAATTCCAATCAAGCAAAACATAAATAATCCAGGAAGTATGGAGAAACCACGCTAAAAAGACCCATGATGGGCTCAGTTATTTTAAGTAAAGAATTGGTATTTATTGCGGTTACTAAACAAAATGCAAATTTAATAAATCTTGGCAATGTAAAAAGAATATTATAACAGGTGAGAATGAAGAAAAGTGAAAGAAGTCTTAGTATATAAATTTCTTCTCTTCTTAAATATACAATCTGAGGCATTTCTTTTTAAACGACTCCGTACAAAGTTCTTCATAACTTTAGTAGGATTTTTTTAGCAAGTAATATGTTTTGTTATAAAGAAATACAGTATTTGTCTGATCTTCACCAATTCCTTTCATTTCATTTTTCTTTTAAATTTAATATTTATTAAGCCCCAAAAGAAGGTGCTCATAATTAGAATCACGGACCATGAGTTCCTCCATGTATAATTCCTCCTAATGTGATTTCATGCACAGTATATGCACTTCATAACTATGATGCATAATTAGAAAGCAAAAACTAGAAAGGAACTACAGAGACCAAGTCTAGGAAATAAGTCTCAATTCAAGACTAACTGCAGTCAACTGGGTCTGACAATCTACAAAACTATGTTGATAAAGATTCTGAGCTCAAGTCTGGGATCCAAAGGAAAGACTCCTACAACTATTAGGTAATGTCAAAGCCATGGGCTCAGGAGGAGAGAAGGAATCACTCATGCATCACACAGCCACTACTGATACTTGTCTTTATTACATAAAACTTATTACCATAGTTTATTTTTTGTTATATAATTTTAACTATGAAAATAATACAAGCTCATTACAATGTCAAAAATACAGAGGTAAAGAAAATACAGGCTGGGCGCAGTGGCTCACACCTGTAATCCCAGCGCTTTGGGAGGCCAAGGCCGGCGGATCACCTGAGGTCAGGAGTTTGAGACGAGCCTGACCAACATGGTGAAATCCCATCTCCACTAAAAATACAAAAATTAGCTGGGCGTGGTGGTGCACGCCTATAGTCACAGCTACTCAAGAGGCTGAGGCAGGAGAATCGCTAGAACTCAGGAGGCACAGGTTGCAGTGAGCCAAGATCAAGCCACTGCACTCCAGCCTGGATGACAGAGCAAGACTCCATCTCCAAAAGAAAAAAAGAAAATACAAACAATCTCCCCCTGAAAAATAAATTTAATATTGTATTCAAATTTTGTTAAATTTAATCATTTATATTTAAAATATCATTATAGAATAATCTCATATGTGTAAACTATCAAGCCTTCTATCAGTATACATAGAGTTCTCCAAATTAAGTTTAACAATATTAATAATGGTTACTTCTGAATACGAATCTGGTTTTCACCTTTTCTTTGTATTCTTTTTGTATCGACTTGACATTTTATAATGAGCAGTGTTACTTTTCCAAAAACATTATCTCTTTACAAAAAAACTGCTTTTGATTTAACAGCTATTCTTCTATGTCTCAAAAGTACAAAGACTTCTGACAATGAAAAAGAAACTAATATAAACATCTATTGCTATCTTCTTTTTGTATGATGGTTTGGTGACAACAGGTCTCTAACTTCACTATTGAGGATGAACAAGTAACTTGGGATATTCATTGCTTCATCATGACAAGCTGCCATTTTAATGAATCCTTGGTTTTGGACTAAACTTTGCCAGCGATCTCAGAGAGAAAAGTTGAGAAAATTATTCATAGAGTTACCAAGGTGCATTTGTTACAAGTCTTAGGTTGTTGATGACTTCTCAGAAATAAGACAAGGTCTTTACTACTCAAATACAAAATGCCTATTTCAGCACCTGGAACTTAGTAGGTACCTCAATGCATGCTATGTTTGGCTTAATTAGGTGATATTTGAAAAGCAGGGGGCTTTACTAAGCCCCTTCCTTTTCTTTTTCTTTTTTTTTTTTTTTTTTTGGAGACAGAGTCTCAGTCTCAGTCCAGGCTGGAGTGCAGTGGCATGATCTTGGCTCACTGCAGCCTCTGCTTCCCAGGTTCAAGTGATTCTCCTGCCTCAGCCTCTCGGGTAGCTGCGACTACAGGCGCAAGCCACCATGCCCGGCTAATTTTTGTATTGTTAGTAGAGACGGGGTTTCCCCAGGTTGGCCAGGCTGGTCTCAAACTCCTGACCTCAGGTGATCTGCCGGCCTCTGCCTCCCAAAGTGCTGGGATTACAGGTGTGAGCCACCATGCCCAGCCTAGCCTTTTCTAAGACCTGTTAGTAAAGTGATAAAAAGTGAACTAGGCGGCTGGGCGCAGTGGCTCACGCCTGTAATCCCAGCACTTTGGGAGGCCAAGGCGGGCGGATCACAAAGTCAGGAGATCAAGACCATCCTGGCTAGTACGGTGAAACCTTGTCTCTACTAAAAATACAAAAAATTAGCCAGGCGTGGTGGCGGACGCCTGTAGTCCCAGCTACTCAGGAGGCTGAGGCAGCAGAATGGCGCGAACCTGGGAGGTGGAGCTTGCAGTGAGCCGAGATCGTGCCACTGCACTCCAGTCTGTGCGACAGAGCAAGACTCCATCTCAAAAAAAAAAAAAAGTGAACTAGGTAATTTATTTATAAAGCGGAAACACTCTTTGTCTCTTCTTCATTTCATTATACCCTTACCTCCACTGGAAGACAGACCTAGAGATGAGGGAAGCCCAAGCAGGCTGCACAGGATCATTGGTCTGCAGATCTGTGCTCTGTAATCACCATCAAATACCAGCCTATAAATTTATGGGCTAAAATAAAGTCTATCAGGAAATAAAAGACTCCTGGAAAGCTTAAAGACACCTATAAACTTGCAAGTTTGCATTTTTATATCAGTGAGACCAAACAAAAGTATTAGACTATGGCTTAAAAATACACAACAGTGGACATTCAGACAAAATCTCATTAAGAAAAGTACATTAAGCACCTGGGGAAAAGCCATACAATAAATCCTACTGTATTAGTACTTTCTCGCATTGCTATAAAGAAATACCTGAGCCTGAGTAATTTATAAAGAAAAGGGGCTTAATTGGTTCACAGTTCTGTAGGCTATACAGGAAGCATGGTAGCATCTGCTCAGCTTCTGGGAAGGCCTCAAAAAACTTACAATCACAGTGGAAGGTGAAGGTGTGGGGCCGCCATTTCACATGGCCAGAGCAGGAGGAAGAGGATGCAAGGGGGGCAGTGCTGCATACTTAAAAACAACCAGATTTCATTAGAACTCAACTCACTATTGTGAGGACAGTACCTAGGGGGATACAGTGCTAACCCATGCATGAGAAGTCTGCCCCATGCTCCAATCACCTCCCACCAGGCCCCACCTCCACCACTGGGGATTACAATTCGACATGACATTCGGTGGGGCCACAGATCCAAACCATATCACCTACCATGCAAGCATCTGACTGCAACTTATCATATGGGATGTCATGGTTTTATCAATGGTCAAATTTTAAATATACTTTCTTTTTTTTTTTTCTTTTATTATTATTATTATTATTATTATTATTATACTTTAGGTTTTATGGTACATGTGCCCAATGTGCAGGTAAGTTACATATGTATACATGTGCCATGCTGGTGCGCTGCACCCACCAACTCGTCATCTAGCATTAGGTATATCTCCCAATGCTATCCCTCCCCCCTCCCCCCAACCCACAACAGTCCCCGAAGTGTGATGTTCCCCTTCCTGTGTCCATGTGTTCTCACTGTTCAATTCCCACCTATGAGTGAGAATATGTGGTGTTTGGTTTTTTGTTCTTGCGATAGTTTACTGAGAATGATGAATATACCTTCTTATAGTTAAAAAAAATAGCCCTGCATTTATATCTCACTATGTGAATACTGAAAAGCAAGAGTCCTTAAATAGATGTGAATCTCCTTTTATTGAAAGGTAAGGTACAATCCAATCCCATAACATTTTTCAGATCCTCTGAGCACCTTTTTCCATTTTTAAAAATGATTTCAGCCATCCCACTCTTTTTCACTTATACAGGTTTATCTAACAATTAATTTTGACAAATACCTGCTGTTTCATGTCAAAATGCAAGTATGATTGATCGGAAAACAAGATTTTTCTCATTTTACTTAGACAAAACTAAGGGATATGACTACACACCTGCTTAAAGAATTAGATTGTTTTGTGAACAGCAGAGAAGTTAAGACAAAAATGCAAATGATGAGAAAGCATGATGGGCTTTACCCTTCAGAGAGCAAACATCCATAAAAATAAACAGACTAGACCTGCAATCTAAAAGGTAAAATCCAAATGAAGGTACTCTGTTTACCTCAATATGCAAATGTAGATTTCAAGCTATAACTGATGAAATGTTTCAAAGAGTAAAAACCAAACAGTGGGAATCTAGGAACGTTAAGGTCCATGACAGCCTGTAGTGTGAGTAGGGGACAAGGCCAGGAGAAAGACCCCTAAACTGAAGTTTTCTTCTGCCTAGCGAAACATCAGCCACTTGGTGAACTTATGAGAGCAAAGGCTTAGCCCACTACATTTCACTTTTCAGCTGAAGTTACTATTTTTTGCATCCCTATTCTGCTTTGCTTCTACTTTATTTTCCTACCATCCTACAGGGTCCAGGGTCAGCATGTGGTAATGAATCCCCACCCATAAGCCTTTTCCTCTGCAAAAGTTGCTTAAATATGACAAAGAATAACCGTGTAGAAAGATACCACCCTTTGTTTGCAGAAATTGTTGTGGTGAGGCAAAAAACAAAAGGCTTGTCTACAGTCTTGGTAAGAAATTTCATGAAATCTGGTAGCCTCTATGAGGCATATGTTAATTTAACAGGAAATAAATTATTTTGTCTTGTCTGAGAACTCTAGACTTTAAATCTAACCCTTCTTAATGTGATGATCCATTCTATAAAGTGTCAACACACAACTAAAAAAGGCTGGACCTTCCCAAGAACCAATGTAAATCTGTGTCACCCACAAAAATCCCACATTCTCTCTCCAAGGAAAAGGAGAAAGCCCGGTGAAAATCTGGATATCCTTTGCACTTGCAGCTAGATGGGGGTGCCTCTTTAGACAGCCGGTGGAGATCCAGAGCCAGAATGCAGATCAAATCAACTAGATGTACAACTTAACATTCAAGATGTAACTCCTCCATGCCTCAGTTTCATCATCTGCAAACGGGGATAATAATAGTAATATGGTTTCAGTCTGTGTCCCTGCCCAAATCTCATGTAATCCCCAATGTTGAAGGTAGGGCCTTGTGGAAAGTGATTGGATCATGAGGGGGGATTCACTCTTTAGTGCTGTTTTCATGACAGTGAGTGAGTTATCACAAAATCTGGTTGTTTAAAAGTGTGTGGCACCTCCCCCTTCTCTCTCTTCCTCTTACTCTGGTCATGTAAGACGTGCCTGCTTCCCCTCACCTTCCGCTATGACTGTAACTTTCCTGAGGCCTCCCCAGCCATGCTTCCTGTAGAGCCTGCAAAACCAAGAGCCAGTTAAACCTCTTTGCTCCATAAACCCTTCCCCAGTTTCAGGAATTTGTTTATAGCCATGTGAGAACAAACTAATACAAATGGTAACTATCTCCCCGGTTGCTGTGAGAACAAAATGAGTTAGTTCATATAAGGCACTTTGGACACTATAACACACACTGGAAATGTGTAGATTATTAGTGATTAAGTTGATTAGTAGTGTTATTTTGCTTGGATTCCAGGCCCTGCTAACTTTGAGCTAAAATTTTTATACTTTTGCTGACAATTCTGGAGGTGAAAACCAAATCTAAACTACCATTTTAGAAGCTTTAGTTTGCAAATACATACCTCCTGGCAAATTCTATAGCTAGTAGGTTTGATAGCCCCTTCTTCCCCTGTAGGCCACTTGGCTCTTACCAAAGTCAGGAGAGGAAGTCTTATAGCAATCAAATCTGGTACTGATGACCTCAAAACATATTCTCAGTCCCAGAATCTTCATTAATGTTTTGACATACTTATTCTTCTTTTTACTTAATCTTTACTGTTTAAATATTCTGAAATATTTAGGTACAGAGGGTACATTTAATAATTCCACATACATAATTTATAGCTTACACACATAAGAGCCCTATAGGCAATACTTTCCCTATCAGTAAAGGAGAATGACAAGAGCTATGGGCTGAAAGTCCAAGTCCTGGGTTCTAGGGCTCAACACATCCCAAGGGGACCCTGGACAAAAGTGTCCACTACTAAATTTCCGGGTCTTCGTCTGTAGATGGTGGAATTCGGTGCAAACTCTGTAACTCTACAAAGTATGTGTCAAATTAATAGCTACATTTCTAAAGTTATTTTGCTAAAAATTGAAACAAAGCCCTTTGTTTTCCAGATTTCAGATTCATGATACTCTTTTAAGTACCTGGAACATGGCCACCATCTAGGATACAAAGTTGAGTCTTCAAAAGCACTATTTTCAAGGCAGGGCATCTCTTACACTTGGCCAGAGAAGACCTCAAGTCTTTATTCAAGGTTACTAACCCATGACTTACATAAAATGCTACTAATTTTGGTTATTTCTTATTCTGGCTCTAACACATTAAAAAGGAACAAATTTGTTAAGAGCTGGGCTGATACAACAGGTTCACTCAGGGCAAATATGATAACCTATATAACAAGAAAACAGTCACAAAGCCTATCATATTGCTGGTTAAACAGGCAAAACAATAATTTTGCATATTAAAAATTAAAATTACATCTAATATATTCTATCCAAGAAAAAAATGTATTTAACATATTATAGAGGATTTTTAAATGGCACCTTTTTTAAAAGTTGTATTAAAGATATATAAAGGTTATATCAAGAAACAGATCATGAATATATCAAGGAATATATCAAAGATATACCAAGGATATATAAAAGTTATATCAAGGAATAAATTTGAGTTACCTGGAAAACCCACTTAATGTGTAAAACTCCATTCCCAGAAGCCTGTATAAACGAGGCTTTACAATATAAGACCTTTCAAAATAGTCCTTTATAGGTTTTAGGTGATGGGGAAAAAATTAGGTCAAAATTTACATAGTTGCAGCACAGACAACTGTGTTAGTGAAGCCATGATAACTCTGAGTGGTTTTTAAGTAAAACCTTACTATATTTTCAATCAAATGCTTCCATGAATAGCAAAATAGGAAATAACAGACTGTTCACAAATCCTTACAGCAGCCATCAAAAAGGCCAAAATCAGAATTGACTTATGACAGAATATTTGCAGAAGAAACTGATTACTACTGGTCATGTAATAGAAAGTATACTTTGCCAAAGGAATGAAACACCCGTTAAATGCCTATTATACATGCCAGTCCCTTCACATACTGCACCTCAATTAGCCCTTCCATCAATCTCAGTTTTCAGTTTCATAAACTGAGGCTCAGAGTGGTCTCACGATTTCCCCCGTGGCAGAATCGGAATATAAGTCAAAATATTTAGCTATAAATCTAAAACATCTACCATACCACACTATTAATTCACTCATTATACAAACATTGACTGACCCTCTACCTTGTGTCAGGCCTAGTTTTAGGAGCTGATAGGCAATGTATTTCTTTTTCCTTCATCCTTTTCTCACCTCATTATCTCCTCTCCTTTAACTTTCAGACAAGTACCTTCTTGTCCACTGTAAGAAATCATCCATTCAAACGTGTACTCTTATTCCACGTGTACTAAGGTTTCTTTGGGTACATGGTATGACACTTAGCTTTAAATAAATATGAATCTAATCCTGTAAATATGCTCCTCCTTTTTAATTATGCTAACTTTTCAAATTACCACCATGACAACATTGGACAACACAGTGGAGGAGAAGAGCAAAACTCCATTCCCCTAAGGATCACAGTGGCCTGACCAAATTAACGCAGTCCCAAAGGAACTAATTTATACTAAAGGAGATGCTGCTTCACTTCATAAGGTTTAATCTTACATTTCTGAAATCATTAATCAGTAAAAATAAGCAATTAGCTTCCCAACATACAGAGAGTAACTATGCCTAGGGAAAAAAAGTCATTTAGTTCACCAAAAACAAATATGAGATTTGAACACTCTAGTGAACATCATGCTTTGCTCAAGAGATCAGTGCAGCCCTTCTGGAGGACGATCCTGAAGTACTTCATCAAATTAAGTACACACTGGCCCAATAAACCAGCAACACAACCACAAGCCATATAATAACGTACATGTATAAATCAGGATGGATAGAGCCCATTGGCCTATACAGCCAATGTATATGTATATGTATAAATGGGCTCTATCCATCCTGATTTATACATATACATTATAATATGGCTTGTGGTTGTGGAGAGCCACGAGAAATCTACATATCTCCCCCTGGGGGATGAAGCAGTTAGAGACACAATATAGGGTACTCTACCACAGTTAGATATAAAAATTTACACAGGTTTACAGACAGACCTTTAAACATTGTATTGAGTAGAGATCTATAGCATAACACTATTTTTATTAAATAAAATTACATGCCCACAAACTGTAATTTTTAAGAACACCTATAATAAAAAGATCATGTAAAACACATCAGGTTGGTTGCCTCATTAGGATATGGGCAGGGAAAATAAGATGGGGACTGGAGATAGATAAAGATAATGAAAACATTAAACACTACTGGGGCTTTGCTCAGATCAATGATCTAACATGACATAAATGAGAAAGACAATTAACAATAGCCCTCTGTACCTGAAGTTCATTGGAAACCCAAGGAGTATCACTTAGAATCACCAAAACATACGATTTACAAGTGTTTGACTTCTTTTCTACAGTTCTTCAAAGTCGATGGAAAAATACCAATTTTTGGCCAACATTTGTATTACATATGAAAGAAGCAATAAGCTGCATGTCATAATTACAAAACAAAAAACAAACAAAAAACTCTTTTAAATCCATAAACACAGAAGAAAAGTTTCTGCTGGCTCACAGGTAACACAGGAGAAAATAACTACAGTTATTTATAAAATGTTTTTAGGTAAAATCATCAAAAGGTGACCTTTTTTGAACAAAGACTATGGCCAAAGAGCCAGTTTAAACAGCATGCCCTGTTTTCAATCGGATTTGGAAGATAGATGTGTTAAGAATAACAAAAGATAACAATAATCACAAAATTGTGGAATTGCATACTGATGGTTTCTAAATCATTTTTTATACACCACCATCATTCCCCAAATCAAGGCAAAGGAAGTTAGTGCATTTTTGACATTATTCTTCCCAATGCAACCAGATACAAATTAATTTTGGGCATCAAATTTAATTTTTACAATAAACTAATATTATCTGTAAAGAAGACACTAAAAACATATTTGTGTTACTGCATTTCAATTCTAACCAGAAGGCTAAAATATTTTATTATATTTCTATGAAATTTTAGAAATAAAACTAAATTATATTTAACACATTGGTTTTATATTTAATAATGGGTAGGTATTAACTTCTCTCTTAACAGACAGTATTAACTTCAATTCATTTGTAAAACATATTGAGACAGCAAAAATCTGGCAGAATTCAACCTAAGATTGCTATCACCTTGCAGAAAGTTCTTATAGACTCAAAATATCCCTTTTCAGACTATAAAAATCTCCTACTGTTTAATAGTACTGGACACTGGCAGGAAGAAACTATAAATAGCTTCTTATGTGCTTAAAATATAGTATTTTTCATGCCTTAGAAAAGTTCTTTTTATAATTTTCCACTCTTTTCTTGGAAAATGATCTGTATTCTTATTTTATATTCTAGGTAAACACATACAAACAGAACTTTGGCTGTTATCTTTGGGACAACAATGTCAGGAACCAATTTCCAGGAGGTGCTGATAACTGAATGAAGTAGCCTAATGCTCAGTCTCCATGAGTGAGTTGCTTTAAGTGCAAAAACTGAAACCAGGGGATAAAACATTACAGAATGACATGAAAAAAAAAGTACTTGATAGCAGTCAGCATAGTTTAAGAATCAGCTACCTAAGTCTGGAAGTGTTCAGGAATACACCAGAAGAGCTCTCAATGGGGATAAGAAGAGATTCGAAAATCAGCTAAGGAGTTAGATTGCAGGACGTTTAAAGATTCATCTAACCCCAACATGTCATGATAAAAAGGATCTCATTTTTAAAACGCTACAAGTTGTTCTTGGAAACGGAAACAAATACACAAACATACATGTAATCATTTTCACTGAGGTATCACAATCAAAGCTCTTTTCAATTCAGTAACATTACACACTTAACTAAGTCAAAAAAAAAAAAGTGAGTGGCTCACCTCTTAGCCTTCTTCAATATATTGACTTTAAACACAGAAAAACACTGAAATCCAACTTTCAAGAAAGAGGTTGAACTATGCTTTCTTCAACAGTAAGAAAACTGTATCTTCTACTAAAAAAATAAATAATTAAAAGCATGAGGTTGTGACACTCAAAGCCCTACTAGAGGTGGCAGATGAGAGAGGGTGATTCATCAACAGTGGATAAAAATGCTGGCAGGAAAGTATCTCCCAGCTAACCACGGATCCCTCGCACAAGTGGAAGCGGACGGCAGTAGATACAGCTCAAAGACACACACTCTCAGGTTCCTGGAGGTCCCTTGATGCCAAGGGCAGAGGAAGGACAAGACTAACCCTCAGGACTGTGCACAAAGGAGAGGAGATGGGCATGCATGCTTCTCTGTGAAAGGTATTACCTATAGAGCTAGCAGTCAAATTATACTAAGAAAAACATTTTGATTACAGACCCTGTATCATTCACCGCTGAGATAGAGATAAATCTTACTAATATGCAAGGTTTTGTTTTCCTCATAAAAGCTACTTTTGAGCACCCATTTTTCATGAACATGATATCCATTATCATGGCTAACGACCTGCATGCTGGTGCTACACACATGTGGAGTAATATCTAAGGAATTGTGTTATTTTTGTACTTTGAGAGTCATATAATTTAATCATTACTTACCAGGAAGTTGCCTTCAAAGAAAGAGACAAAAATACTGGTTTTCTTTTGCTTCCTATATGGTGTGGCTACCATGACAATAGATCTAATGCAACAATGAGTACGAGATCTTCTACACTGATACTAGTATCTGATCAACACAACAAGGCATTAAGCTAGCCTTATATTCTAGGCCTTATAGGAAGAATTTTCTGCATAAAAAATAACCAGCAAAAATAAATTTTCAAACAAGTCATGCAATATTTTAATAATAAAAAACTACTTCCAAACAGCATATCTTGAGGAGAGAGAAACTTAAAACAAGAAAAATGTAGTACAGGTGTTGTTCACGGTGCTGGGTGCAGTAACAGTTTGATTCCTTTAATCCACCAACCTGAAAACCTTGTCTCAAACTGCTTTTATGGAAAATACCTCACAGTGTCTTAAGGTTTGCTCATTTTTTCATAGTCCACTGAATCAAATGTATACAAAGAACCCAGGAATTCAAAGCTGCATGAAAATAGACATATTATTTACTTCTAAAAGCCCTGTTGTCACTAGATGTTCACATTCAGACATGAGAACATTAGTGATTTCACAGCAACATGGTTAATTAAACCTCTCAAAGGAGTAAGATCACATGTACATTTTTTTTTATTTTTTTTATTATTATTATACTTTAAGTTTTAGGGTACATGTGCACAACGTGCAGGTTTGTTACATATGTATACATGTGCCATGTTGGTGTGCTGCACCCATTAACTCGTCATTTAGCATTAGCTATATCTCCTAATGCTATCCCTCCCCCCTCTCCCCACCCCACAACAGTCCCCAGTGTGTGATGTTCTCCTTCCTGTGTCCATGTGTTCTCATTGTTCAATTCCCAACTATGAGTGAGAACATGCGATGTTTGGTTTTTTGTCCTTGCAATAGTTTGCTGAGAATGATGGTTTCCAGCTTCATCCATGTCCCTACAAAGGACATGAACTCATCATTTTTTATGGCTGCATAGTATTCTATGGTGTATATGTGCCACATTTTCTTAATCCAGTCTATCATTGTTGGACATTGTATGCCACGATAAACATACGTGTGCATGTGTCTTTATAGCAGCATGATTTACAATCCTTTGGGTATATACCCAGTAATGGGATGGCTGGGTCAAATGGTATTTCTAGTTCTAGATCCCTGAGGAATCGCCACACCGACTTCCACAATGGTTGAACTAGTTTACAGTCCCACCAACAGTGTAAAAGTGTTCCTATTTCTCCACATCCTCTCCAGTGCCTGTTGTTTCCTGACTTTTTAATGATTGCCATTCTAACTGGTGTGAGATGGTATCTCATTGTGGTTTTGATTTGCATTTCTCTGATGGCCAGTGATGGTGAGCATTTTTTCATGTTTTTTGGCTGCATAAATGTCTTTTGAGAAGTGTGTGTTCATACCCTTCGCCCACTTTTTGATGGGGTTGTTTTTTTCTTGTAAATTTGTTTGAGTTCATTGTAGATTCTGGATATTAGCCCTTTGACAGATGAGTAGGTTGCGAAAATTTTCTCCCATTCTGTAGGTTGCCTGTTCACTCTGATGGTGGTTTCTTTTGCTGTGCAGAAGCTCTTGAGTTTAATTAGATCCCATTTGTCAATTTTGGCTTTTGTTGCCATTGCTTTTGGTGTTTTAGACATGAAGTCCTTGCCCATGCCTGTGTCCTGAATAGTACTGCCTAGGTTTTCTTCTAGGGTTTTTATGGTTTTAGGTCTAACATGTAAGTCTTTAATCCATCTTGAATTAATTTTTGTATAAGGTGTAAGGAAGGGATCCAGTTTCAGCTTTCTACATATGGCTAGCCAGTTTTCCCAGCACCATTTATTAAATAGGGAATCCTTTCCCCATTTTTTCTTTTTGTCAGGTTTGTCAAAGATCAGATAGTTGTAGATATGCAGCACTATTTCTGAGGGCTCTGTTCTGTTCCATTGGTCTATATCTCTGTTTTGGTACCAGTACCATGCTGTTTTGGTTACTGTAGCCTTGTAGTATAGTTTGAAGTCAGGTAGCGCGATGCCTCCAGCTTTGTTCTTTTGGCTTAGGATTGACTTGGCGATGTGGGCTCTTTTTTGGTTCCATATGAACTTTAAAGTGGTTTTTTCTAATTCTGTGAAGAAAGTCATTGGTAGCTTGATGGGGATGGCATTGAATCTATAAATTACCTTGGGCAGGATGGCCATTTTCATGATATTGATTCTTCCTACCCATGAGCATGGAGTGTTCTTCCATTTGTTTGTATCCTCTTTTATTTCATTGAGCAGTGGTTTGTAGTGCTTCTTGAAGAGGTCCTTCACATCCTTTGTAAGTTGGATTCCTAGGTATTTTATTCTCTTTGAAGCAATTGTGAATGGGAGTTCACTCATGATTTGGCTCTCTGTCTGTCTGTTATTGGTTATAAGAATGCTTGTGACTTTTGCACATTGATTTTGTATCCTGACACTTTGCTGAAGTTGCTTATCAGCTTAAGGAGATTTTGGGCTGAGATGATGGGGTTTTCTAGATATACAATCATGTCATCTGCAAACAGGGACAAGTTGACTTCCTCTATTCCTAATTGAATGCTCTTTATTCCTTTCTCCTGCCTGACTGCCCTGGCCAGAACTTCCAACACTATGTTGAATAGGAGTGGTGAGAGAGGGCATCCCTGTCTTGTGCCAGTTTTCAAAGGGAATACTTCCAGTTTTTGTCCATTCAGTATGATATTGGCTGTGGGTTTGTCATAGATAGCTCTTATTATTTTGAGATACGTCCCATCGATACCTAATTTATTGAGAGTTTGTAGCATGAAAGGCTGTTGAATTTTGTCAAAGGCGTTTTCTGCATCTATTGAGATAATCATGTGGTTTTTGTCTTTGGTTCTGTTTATATGCTGGATTACGTTTATTGATTTTCATATGTTGAACCAGCCTTGCATCCCAGGGATGAAGCCCACTTGATCATGGTGGATAAGCTTTTTGATGTGCTGCTGGATTCAGTTTGCCAGCATTTTATTGAGGATTTTTGCATCAATGTTCATCAAGGATATTGGTCTAAAATTCTCTTTTTTGGTTGTGTCTCTGCCCGGCTTTGGTATCAGGATGATGCTGGCCTCATAAAATGAGTTAGGGAGGATTCCCTCTTCTTCTAATGATTAGAATAGTTTCAGAAGGAATGGTACCAGTTCCTCCTTGTACCTCTGGTAGAATTCGGCTGTGAACCCATCTGGTCCTGGACTTTTTTTGGTTGGTAAGCTATTAATTATTGCCTCAATTTCAGAGCCTGTTATTGGTCTATCCAGAGATTCAACTTCTTCCTGGTTTAGTCTTGGGAGAGTGTATGTGTCGAGGAATGTATCCATTTCTTCTAGATTTTCTAGTTTATTTGCGTAGAGGTGTTTATAGTACTGTCTGATGGTAGTCTGTATTTCTGTGGGATCGGTGGTGATATCCCCTTTGTCATTTTTTATTGCATCTATTTGATTCTTCTCTCTTTTCTTCTTTATTAGTCTTGCTAGCGGTCTATCAATTTGATTGATCTTTTCAAAAAACCAGCTCCTGGATTCATTGATTTTTTGAAGGGATTTTTGTGTCTCTTATTTCCTTCAGTTCTGCTCTGATCTTAGTTATTTCTTGCCTTCTGCTAGCTTTTGAATGTGTTTGCTCTTGCTTCTCTAGTTCTTTTAATTGTGATGTTAGGATGTCAATTTTAGATCTTTCCTGCTTTCTCTTGTGGGCATTTAGTGCTATAAATTTCCCTCTACACACTGCTTTGAATGTGTCCCAGAGATTCTGCTATGTTGTGTCTTTGTTCTCATTGGTTTCAAAGAACATCTTTATTTCTGCCTTCATTTTGTTATGTACCCAGTAGTCATTTCAGGAGCAGGTTGTTCAGTTTCCATGTAGTTGAACGGTTCTGAGTGAGTTTCTTAATCCTGAGTTCTAGTTTGATTGCACTGTGGTCTGAGAGACAGTTTGTTATAATTTCTGTTCTTTTACATTTGCTGAGGAGTGCTTTGCTTCCAACTATGTGGTCAATTTTGGAATAGGTATGGTGTGGTGCTAAAAAGAATGTATATTCTGTTGATTTGGGGTGGAGAGTTCTGTAGATGTCTATTAGGCCCGCTTGGTGCAGAGCTGAGTTCAATTCCTGGATATCCTTGTTAACTTTCTGTCTCGTTGATCCGTCTAATATTGACAGTGGGGTGTTAAAGTCTCCCATTATTATTGTGTGGGAGTCTAAGTCTCTTTGTAGGTCACTCAGGACTTGCTTTATGAATCTGGGTGCTCCTGTATTGGGTGCATATATATTTAGGATAGTTAGCTCTTCTTGTTGAATTGATCCCTTTACCATTATGTAATGGCCTTCTTTGTCTCTTTTTATCTTTGTTGGTTTAAAGTCTGTTTTAACCGAGACTAGGATTGCAACCCCTACCTTTCTTTGTTTTTCATTTGCTTGGTAGATCTTCTTCCATCCCTTTATTTTGAGCCTATGTGTGTCTCTGCACATGAGATGGGTTTCCTGAATACAGCACACTGATGGGTCTTGACTCTTTATCCAATTTGCCAGTCTGTGTCTTTTAATTGGAGCATTTAGCCCATTTACATTTAAAGTTAGTATTGTTACGTGTGAATTTGATCTGTCATTATGATGTTAGCTGCTTATTTTGCTCGTTAGTTGATGCAGTCTCTTCCTAGCCTTGATGGTCTTTATAATTTGGCATGTTTTTGCAGTGGCTGGTACTGGTTGTTCCTTTCCATGTTTAGTGCTTCCTTCAGGAGCTCTTTTAGGGCAGGCCTGGTGGTGACAAAATCTCTCAGCATTTGTTTGTCTGTAAAGGATTTTATTTCTCCTTCACTCATGAAGCTTAGTTTGGTTGGATATGAAATTCTGGGTTGAAAATTCTTTTCTTTAAGAATGTTGAATATTGGCCCCCACTCTCTTCTGGCTTGCAGAGTTTCTGCCCAGAGATCCGCTGTTAGTCTGATGGGCTTCCCTTTGTGGGTAACCTGACGTTTCTCTCTGGCTGCCCTTAACATTTTTTCCTTCATTTCAACTTTGGTGAAATCTGACAATTATGTGTCTTAGAGTTGCTCTTCTTGAGGAGTATCTTTGTGGCGTTCCCTGTATTTCCTGAATTTGAATGTTGGCCTGCCTTGCTAGATTGGGGAAGTTCTCCTGGATAATATCCTGCAGAGTGTTTTCCAACTTGGTTCCATTCTCCCCGTCACTTTCAGGTACACCAATTAGACGAAGATTTGGTCTTTTCACATAGTCCCATATTTATTGGAGGCTTTGTTCGTTTCTTTTTATTCTTTTTTATCTAAACTTCTCTTCACACTTCATTTCATTCATTTCATCTTCCATCACTGATACCCTTTCCTCCAGTTGATCGCATCGGTTACTGAGGCTTGTGCATTTGTCACATAGTTCTCGTGCCATGGTTTTCACATGTACATTTTTAACCTCAGCTAAAATATCAGTAGTACTCATTTTTGCAGCTTATAAAACTTCTGGCTGTTAAAGCTGTGTCAGGTTGAGATACCACTGGGAAAAAAGATGCAAAATAGCTAAGCTGTATCAACAATCCATCAC
Organism: Pongo abelii; assembly: GCF_028885655.2. NCBI lineage: Eukaryota > Metazoa > Chordata > Mammalia > Primates > Hominidae > Pongo > Pongo abelii. The sequence goes on along the minus strand of NC_071996.2, from coordinate 109,812,564 downwards.
TTCCATTTATCCAGTAAACATTCGATATCAACCACTGAATGACCAGCTAAAATAAATGGATGCTCAAAAAGTTATTGTCCCTCACCACACCCAAAAGTACTGGAACTACTCACCCTCAAATTAGTCATCCTTCAAAACAGCTCAACCATCTCCTCCTCTGTGTAGCTTTCCCTGATCCCACCCTAAACTGTGGGCTCCTTAAACGAACTGCATCTTATTCTTGTTTCCCTATGAGCTAGCATAGTGCACAGGGAGGGCAAATGCTAGCAATCATATAAAGAAACCTTTTACCACTGAACAGCTTTAAAGAGCAAACTTTTTTTAGGGTCAAGTATTAGCTCAGTCCTTAATGAATAAATACGAACAGTAATAAGGAAGAGCCTCAGACTCTAGCAAGTTTCTAAGAATCCCTTGGTTGGTCAAAGGGTTTCAGTTTCCATTATGCAAAATCAGTAAGTTCAGGGGATGTAATGTGCAGTATGGTGACTATAATTAATTATACTGTATAGTATAATTGAAATTTGCAAAGGGAGATCTTACATATTCTCAGCACAAAAACAGAAAAAAGATAACCATCTGAGGTGATGGATATGTTAATTAGCTTGAGCATGGTGATCATTTCACAATGTATACAAAAATTAAAACATCACCTTGTATACCTTAAATATGTATAATTTTTATCTGTCCATTATCTTCAGTAAAGATGGGAGGGTGACATTTAAGAAAAACAAGAAATCCTGGAGATTTGCAAGAGATATAGTCTGTTCTTACGCTGTGAGATCCTTCTGGTCACATGTAGTTTAGTCTGATTTATTGGATGTGTGAACTTACTTGGGCAAAAAAGAAAGGAGGAAGAAATGAAATGTGCACTCTACAATGTGTTAGAGATTTCCACCTTCTTATTTGAAAGATATTCCTGTAAAATGGACAAATATATTTGTAATTATATTAAAGGACGTGAAACTTTTTGTAGAAATTGTTTCATTTAAAAAGCCAATGTAGGGTAGGCGTGGTGGCTCACGCCTGTAATCCCAGCACTTGGGAGGCCGAGGCAGGTGGATCACCTGAGGTCAGGAGTTCGAGACCAGCCTGGCCAACATGGTGAAACCCTGTCTCTACTAAAAATACAAAAATTAGCTGGGCGTGGTGGCAGATGCCTGTAATCCCATCTACCTGGGAGGCTGAGGCAGGAGAATTCGTTGAACCTGGGAGGTGGAGGTTGCAGTGAGCCGAGATCGCGCCACTGCACTCCAGCCTGGGTGACAAGAGTGAAACTCCGTCTCAAAAAAATAAATAAATAAAAAGCCAATACAGATTATTTTGTTTTTAAACACAATCTAAATATTATATTAAGGCTCATGGATATCATCATGGAAGAAGAATTAGAACTAACTTGTTAAAGAGAGTACTTTTATAAACAGCCCATAATAAACCATAGTTAGGATTCTTATTTGGGTATTCTAATTTACAATTAATTTTAAAAGATTAGAAGAAATGACTCTAGATGATGAGATTCTAGTGTATGAATCATCCAAAAAATGGTTCTAAAATAACACAATTCTCACTGGCAACACATGACCATCAAGAGTCTTAATGAGCCAGCTCATGTGATGTCAAGCCCTTACTTTATATAAATCTATGGAGAATCAAGAGGAAAATTTAATAAGTTATTGTTTAGGGCTAGATTTCTGCAATGAATAGTAGTATTCAAAATAAAGCAAGGTTAAGACACAAATGATATAAAGTTTTTTATTTCTCTAAGGTTCACCTTTGTAGAGCTTTTCAAACACATTTTTAGTCAGACTTCTTTATCACTGAAAAACGTCTGCTATGGTTTGAATGTATAGGTCCCTCCAAAATTCATGTGGAAATTTAAACCCCACCTATGAAGAGGTGGGGTCTTTGCAGGGTGATTAGGCCATGAGGGCTCTGCCTTTATCAATGAGATTAATGAGATTAATGAGATCATCAATAAGATTAATGCCCTTACAATGAAGGCTTTGGAGAATTGCCTGGCCCTTCCATATGGCTCTTCTGCCATGTGAGGACACAGCAACAAGGCACAATCTTGCAAGCAGAGATCCCTCACCAGATATCAATGCTTGGTCTTGGATTTCCCAGCCTCCAGAACCATCAGAAGTAAATTTCTATTGTTTATATATTGCCCAGTCCATGGCATTTTGTTATAGCAGCACAAACAAATTAGATAATGTCTCAACTCTCCAAGGCTTTGACAATGGGCATTCCTAGGTCTGTTCTTGGCTGTTACTTACTAGCTGTGTGGTTCTGTTCACCTCTAAAAGCCTCCATTTTCTCTCACTCCATTGTGAGTGAACTTCACTCCATGAAGTCCCAAGTTTCTTGCTTACCTTCAGGCCTCCACACTCTCTCCCCCTTCAAACCTTTTCTGACCACCTCTTAAACATGCTTTAGGCCTGAGTTGAGACATTTAGCTCCATAAACATTTACCTCACTATCCATTTCTACCTCTAATCTGGGTTAGGTACCCCTCGTATGTGGGATAAAAACATCCTGTACTTTCCCCACCACAGTACTTCTCAGATTGTCATTAAATGCTTACAGATTTGTCTTTCCTCCTCCATTGTTCTATAAGCTTCATGAGGGAAGGACTTCTCCAGGCAAACTCTGACAGTGCCTGGCACTTAGCAGGCACTCAATAAACATTTGTGAAATAAAAGTGTTCAGAATCATTCATGAACGGCTTCTGTCAATGGAAATCTATCCACCAACTCAGGTTAGAAAGAACTTTATGCACTTGGCTAACACAGAGAGTCAATATGAGAAACCCATTTAAGAAACACTTCTGGTTATTTGCAAAACCACGGTTGCACACATTAACCATTATGCTATTGAATGTCCTACTACGTCAGGCGTCAAGGGATAAATTCCTCTTTGACAAGGAAACATTTTTATCTCGACAGATAAAATTCTTGTATCAGATAATGAAAATTACACAACCCACTATCTTACCTTTCTCATGTAACTGTCAGAAAAGTAAGATCTCATTTCAGTAACTACTGTAATAAACTTATCTCAGACGCTTGGTCACATCTAATTCTCTGTGCTTTTCAATTTTTTGAAAGTCACAATTAACTTCTGCTGGAATTTTTATACATTATTTGCCTTTGTCTTCAAAAGACCAAGAAGTGCTCTGAAAAAATGAGTCAAGTTCAGGTTTTATTTGCCCACATTCTGCATTGGGGTGGATACCCACAAAGGGTCTCCTTTTATCCACCAGTCAAGAAATAGTCTCCTGACTCACTAGAGATGTCTTTTATATCCTAGATAAGATAAACAGTATAATATGATCCATCAACAATTAAATTTTTTTGATTTTGCTAGAAATTCTTAGTTGCCATACTTTTTATTCTCCTGCTAAAGACTGTAGCCACAGGGTCCTCTTTTCTGGGCAATCCCAGTTTTCTCATCTCCCAGAACCTAGAAAATCTAAATCTGGCTCCTGTGGCCCTCCTCATTTCTCTAGCCTGGTGCTTAATCTCCCTGGGTCCCAGTCACTCACAGTAATTATTGTCAATAGGCAAGCAGGGGTAGGGGCAGGCAGAAGGCAAACATCCATTGAATTTCACCACCCGAGAGTTATGCTAGATTTTGTTCGTCTATGAAAATCAAGAATCAGTATATAAGTATCAATGGTTTGGTTGTGATTTTATTTTTAATAATCTTGTTATTATGTTTAATTGTGCAAGTCATTCTCAAACCATTTTGAAAGTACGTTGCATAGACACCCTAAATAAATAGAACCAGAATCTACTAAAACTTAGACAATATTTCTTTTATTGTATATGTTTTCAAGATTTTCTGGACCTGATCTACCAGCATAAAGATGAGTCATCAAAAGCAAATGATAATATCCAAGGCATTCAATACAGGTTGACTCAAACCAGAAATGTCTGATCACCCTGATCAGAGAAAATATGGCAACAAAAAGAGTTACCTGGCACTCTAGAATTAAAATGTTTAGAACTAGACAGGAAAAGGTGGCTTCAGGAGAGAAAAATCCATAGCAACTCATTCCTACCAGCACTAGAAAGCTTAGAATACTATCAGGCCTCTAGGACATATAAAATGCAATATTCAACTACATCATATTGCACACAGCACAGCAGCAATCAATATTTACAGCAACTTTGGGGATACCTGCCTCTTAAGATTCTTTATCATCACACACTTTTTCAAAACTACCAAAACAGTTCCAATCATCCTAAAGTACCCAAATGCAAAAGAAACCACAATCTCTCAAAACAGCACTTGAAAATCATAGTATAAGGGACAAACAGTTTTACCCATTAACAAGCAGCACTTAATGCTGAATGTCTCACTGCAATAGGTAAGCAATAAGTGAATTAGAATGGTGTATTAGTTTGCTAAGGATGCCACAAAGTACCACAAACTGGTAGCTTAACCAACAGAAATGTATTTCCTCACAGTTCAAAAGGCTAGAAGTCCAAGACCAAGGTGTCAGCAGGGCTGGTTTCATTCGAGGGGCTCTCACCTTGGCTTGCAGACAGCCGCCGTCCATCTCACTGTGTCTTCACATGGTCTTTCCTCCAACACACTAGTGTCTGTGTCCAAACTTTCTCTTTTCATGACAATAGTAATATTAAATTAAGGGCCACCCAAAAGATTTCATTTTAACTTAATTACCTTTTTAAAGACTTTATTCCAAATATAGTTACATTCTTAGGTACTAGGGGTTAGAACTTCAACGTACGAATGCGGAGGGGGAGACACACAGAGCATAACAGATGGTTCTACTCAACAAACAGCATTATTTTCAATCCTATTTGGGACCTTCTGTGTTTTCCTTATATGGTTACAAATTGACCAAAATAGTTCCACTCTTTTTCTCACTTAATGTGAACAGATATGCAATCATCAGAATTAGGTTCAGCTCACTTGCAAATTGGTAGTCCAGTGCTGTGACCACAGCAGCCATGGTGAAGGAGACTCCAAGCAAACAGCCCATGCTGGAGTCCCTGCATGTGACTGAATCTCGCCAGGCCACATGTTACTCAGCAGTAAAATGGGGATAATAACATCTTTCTCACAGGGTTATCAAAGGAACTTAAATAGGAGACTATGGGTACACATAGGGCTTGGCACAGTCTATCACCATAATAGAAAGCCTTCCTTCTGAAGATCTCTTGAAACTGGGAAGTAAATATTTAACCTTCGAGTTAGCATCATCATAAACCCCGAGACTCCTGAAATGGAAAGCAATGTTCACATCATCTCCTCTAATTCCTTCGGACTAAGGCCCAGAGTGTGTGACCAGCTCTCTGAAGCAGAGCTGAGATTGGAAGTCTTGACTCCAAATTCCTAAGGCCGGTGCCTTCCCTGATTCCCTCTCTCAGATGTGTAAGAGAAATGTCAGCAGTGAGCATGATGGGCTGCTAGTTGGAGAGAAAAAGGCCAGCAATGACACAAAAGGCCTGCCAATCTGGATTCAGGAATCACAAAAACTTAGAAACCAAGACGTAAGACAGCAACACCACAGCTCAGGCTGGCGTAGGTCAAGGTGCCTCAAGCTGTCCCCAGCCACAGCTCCTGACTCCTGTCCCGGTCTTACTCGACCACAAGATAAAAATGAGGCAGGAGGCCTGTTTCTTCTCCACATGTTCCTTCTTACAACCATATTTAAGTTCAATCTCCAAATTTTTTCAGCAGAGCTGAAAAAAAACATTTAGCCAAATAAAGCTGAATATCCCCCTTAGGATCCAGGGACTCCCAACAGTCAGTTTGCCTTCTGTTCGCAGCTTGGTAATTCAAGTTCTTTAAGAGAGGGGGCCTCACCAGTCCTGACTCAGCCCAGGAGTTTGGTGCTTTTGGGCTCCCACACCTCTGCCTGCCACTTCCTGTGGAGTCTGCATCTTTCTCCTTCCCACACCTTTCAAAGTCTAAAGCACCTGCTATGGGCTCCACCAGGCCCTGCCACTATGCCCTTGGCATTCACTTCCACACACTGAAGGCAGCTGACTGGAACTGCCTGAGACCCTGGGCCTGAGGGCTTTGTACTCTACCCAGGAGGAGGTAGTAAAGAGTTACTGCCCCAAGAAACAGACTTCAGCCAACAACAGCCTGGCAGTTGGTGGACAAAACTCCAGCTCCCTGCCTCTAGGAGGGATAACTCTCTGGCATGAGTCCACAGACTCCCAGAGCTCTCAGTGAGAATCCCAGCTGCCCAGAGGAGTAAACAGCTTGAGAACTCACCCTTTCCTAGCTCCTTCCTCCTTGTCTCAGGGTCTGCTACCAGGGGACCCAAAACCAAGGCAGCCTCCTGTAGGAGTCCCATGGAATCCCACCTTCCCCAGAAAACCTTCCCTCATCACCAAGATCTCTCAAGTCACTTTCTATCATGTTTTAACACTATTCATATACACTGTAATCTCATTTCTCTACCACAGGCTCTTGAAGACGAGAAATTCTTTCACATTCTCTACCACAGGCTCTTGAAGACGAGAAATTCTTTCACACGGCTCTGAATTCCCCCGTGTTGCTCAGCACAGTGTCTTACACAAACGAGAAGCTCAATAAATGTTTGTTGACTGAATGAAGAATGAATTAACCACGTCAGTCAGCAAGAAGGTTGGGCTCTGTATTTAAGCTAACTGAAACTATATCAGTGTGGCTGTCTGCTTCTTTCCAAAGCGCAGCGTGAACTGCTTTTAACGAGCAAATTACTGCATGCATGTATTTCTTTAAATCAGCATTTTCTAGATATTCATCTTAAATCAAACACCTCTGATTCCCAGAAAATCAGAATAAAGATTTTTTTCCTAAATCCAAAACTACCTTACTCTCCAAGTTTTGGGTCTACTCCTCAGTTTTGGGAGTCAGCCACCCAATGTGGATGTCTTACATCGATTTCACCCAGAGTTCTCCCTGGACATCATTCAAGATGAATGTACAAAGACGCGTCACATCCCCACACTCTCTTGCTGGAGTAGTGTTCTGTTAAGAAGGAACATAATGCTGCCTTTTTAACCAAGAAGGCATTACCCTTAATGCATCCTAAGAATTCTTTCCTCTCTGTATCAGGCTGGGGCTAAAAGAAGCACAGGGATTTCACTTCACAATAAACAGGACAGCATGCTGAGGACCTGGTGTTCACCTCGGACCAGTCAGATGGCCTGGAAACTTAAATACCCACATATATGCAATAGCCTGCAAGTCGCGTCATGTTCTTTAATGGATGTCCAGTAAGCAGCTCTGGGAAAACTGGACAAGTACCAAGTGTCTCGCGAGCATGCTTTCAACTCAATGGAAGTATGTTATCTGAATTCCCAGTGCTCACTACCTTGAGCACTTATCAACCCAGGGCCTGCCAAATTGTCTCCATTTTTTTTCTTCAGCCTACTTTGGAGAGACAAAAGTTTACATAGTGGACCCCTCCCTTCTCACTGAAGTCAGAAAAAGACTGACTGAAGCCAAAGGGAAGACAAGCAGCATTTCTTATGACCTGAGCTGCTCTCACCAGATCATAAGTTCCATGAGATCAATGCCTTTTCTCCTCAATGCAGAATCCCCCAACATCTCAGTGCAGTGACTGCCTCACGGAGGTAATAATAATTCATTGTCAACAAACATCTGTAAGCACCACACGTTATCTCATCTAATCCTTGCAACAACCTACAGCTTCGGAAGGAAACTAAAGCTTAAGAAGCTTAGAATATATCCAAATAATGGTATATTACTCAACTACAACATGGATGAACCTCAAAACATTATGCTAAGTAAAAGAGGTCAGTCACAAAAGGCTGCACATTGTATGAAATGTCTAGAATACACGAATGCATGGAGACAGAATGTAGATTAGTGGTCACCAGGGGCCTAAGGGAGAAGGGAATGGGGAGTGACTGCTAATGGGTACAGGGTTTCTTGGGGGTGATGAAAATGTTCTAGAATTAGATTGTGGTGATAACTGCAAAATCTTGTGAATATAATTTTAAAACACTGAATGGTAAACTTTAGAAAAGTGAGTTTTATGATAGGTGATGGTGGTCGTGGTGGAGGTGGTAGAAGAGGAGGAGGAGGAGGAGGAAAAGGAGAAAGAGGAGGAAGAGGAAAAATGAAGAAAAGGAAGAAGTTAAGAAGCTTGCCCAAGATCAAAGAGTTACCCATGCTTTCAACCATTATGCCGCCCTAATCATGGTTATTCTCAGTAAACATTTGCTGAAAACACCAGCAAATATAATTATGGGTAATATAGGCTTTGGCATAATTCTAATCACACACAGAGAAGAGACAATCAATCCTCAGACCTTCTGAGACTTCCAAGGACTGATAAACATTAACAATTGTTGCTCTAACATCAATCATACTTCAATAAAGTGGATAGTAAAAATCAAAATTAAAAATACCTAAAATGCTTGTTTGACATTAAAAAAAAAAAAAAAAGGAAAGACAAGAAACGTTACCCTAGTGATCTTTTCAAAATCTTCTGTAACCTGGAATAACAGCTATTTTAGAGGAAACACTAAACAAAATTTTAAAAGAGGAGAACCCCGAGAGGAGTGTAATTAAAGGACCTCTAAGGCCATACATAACTAGGACCTTTGGGGCTAAATAAAATAGAAATCTGACCGTGTCTCTTCCATGCTTACTGCCATCCAATGGCCTCTGACCCACACTCCTCACCATGGACTACAGTCCTTCATCGCCTGGCTGCACAGCTGCTTCCTCTCTGATTTCGTCTCCTCGTTCTCCCACTATCCCCTGCCCTGCACTGCATAATGGCCTCTGCCCTTCTTGAACATCCCACATCCTCCTTAGCTCTGGCTGTCTTGCTGTCCCAGCTGTGCAGAACCCCCAGCCTTCCAGCAACGTGTTGTGGCTCCTCTTTGACAACTAGGGCTCAGCTCAGATTCCCTCCTCAGATAGGCCTTCTTGCTTCTTCTGACCATCTAAATCATGCTGGACACCCTACTTCCAGTCCCTCTCCATCCCATATATCTTTATATGGTGGTCCACTGTTTGCCTCCTCCTCTGGAATGAAGCTTTAAAAGGGAAGGTACAAGTCTTGTCTATCTTATTCTCAGCAACATCAGCACCTATAACAGCCAGAGGCACATAGCAGATGCTCACTCAACATTTGCTGAACAAATGAATAAAACACACAGCACTACCATGAGATGCCTCCACAAGCCAGATGTAAACCAGGCTCTCCTCTCAGGAACTCCTGTCAGGTTAGTCCTCACAAGCTGGGCTTCTGGGCCTGGTGAGGTCACTAACCCTGAAGATTCTATGGTCACCACCTGGATTAACTTATGGTAACACCTTTATGTGCTCATTCCTCCACACTCTGAGCCCACATACTTACCAGACACCTTTCCCTCCTTTGATAACTTAACACCTCTGCCTGTAATGTGGCAATGATCATCCTATAGTGGAAGTGAGGTCCCTCTTTCCTCAGAAGCTCTTTTGGGTCCTCTATTACTGACTTAAACATTCTCTTGACTCTCTACCTTTATTCTAACACATATCAAACTTTTTGGTTAATCCCAGACAGAAGTCATCTAAACTAGAGCCCATCCCCACAACGCATCTCATGTTCTAACACAGTTCCCTCATTTCCAGTTCATCATGCCAGCCTTGCACACTCAGGTTGCACTCAGAAAGCTCAGGACAGCATGGGGGATGTATTACATTAGTCCATTCTCATGCTGCTCATAAAGACATACCTGAGACTGGGTAATTTATAAAGAAAAAAAGCTTTAATGGACTCATAGTTCCATATGGCTGGGGATGCCTTATAATTATGGCAGAAGGTGAAGGAGGAGCAAAGGCATGTCTTACATGGCGGCAGGCAAGAGAGCATGTGCAGGGTAACTGACCTTTATAAAACCATCAGATCTCGTGAGACTTATTCATTATCACAAGAACAGCAGGGGAAAAATTCACCCCCATGATTCAGTTACCTCCCACCGGGGCCCTCCCATGACACATGG